>NW_027527569.1:3394327-3587667 GCF_008692635.1 Crocuta crocuta
GTAACTATAAGCTGACAGCAGAGAGCCTGATGGGGAACTTGAACTCAACGAACCGTGGAGATCATGACCTGAGCCGAAGTTGGACACTCAACCAACTGAGCCAACCAGGTGCCCCGTAAACTGTTAACTTCTTAAAAGACTTCAATCCTCTAGCCAAAATTGATTGATATGTTAATGAAATATGACTCCAGTCCGGACAAGGAAACCATTCTTCAACATTTGAGGACCTGGAGCAGGAGCTATAAGATGTAAAGTGGGGAGCTAGGAGCTTCCGTGTTTTTCACCACAAAAGCTACTCTGTTGCAAGTAAAGAATGAAGCCAAAGTAGAAGCAAAAGTGGAAATGGGTCCTGACTTCATTTGTGTTCTGTTCGTTCTTGAGAACCAATCACATTGCTGCCCCTAGGTTCTCTGAGATACCCCATACATTAGCCAATAATTACCCACTGAACAACATGGAACAGAACACTCAATGAAGGGGCTCCTGGGTGGTTCACTAGGTTAAGCGTCCAACTCTTGATCTCAGCTCAGGTCCTGATCTCAGAGTTGTGAGTTCAAGCTCTGCCTTGGGCCCAGAGCTGGGCCTGAAGTGTAATTAACTTACACTCAACCAATAGTGGCTTCAGTTTGTTGAGTTTCTCTCTCTCTCTCTTTTTCTCTCTCTCTCTCAGATTACAGGAAGTCCAGAGCTGAAGAAAGGATGTCATCAAAGACCAAGATTCCCTTCGGCTTCCCTGCTCTACCACATGGTGAGATAGGAGGCTGCTGTAGCTCTTAAGTTTGGTGACACTCCTCAAAGTGATGTATCTGAATTTCAGGCAAAATGAAGAAGAACAGGCATGGGGCAAAGTGCAAAACCTTTCTCTCCTGAAGTTTTTATGTGAGAAAGGGAGACTTTCCAGGGACTCCTACAAGACACAGGACTACTCATAGCCATAAAGGAGACAAAGATTTTTAATTTTCTAGAAAAGCTGAGACTCAAAAATTACCAACATTAAGGGAAGATGTTCAAAAATTTTGATTGATCACAACTGAAAAGTATCTACTAAACCCCAGTATACTCTGACTAATCGATCTGCCCTTAAGCCAGCTTGAGTTTCTGAAACCTAGAAGCAAATGTAAAAATGTAGTCGATGTTTTTTATTTATCTCTAAAGCTTATAATGACCACCTCACTACACCTTGTTCTTCTAAATTAAATTTTTAATGTTTATTTTATTTATTTTTGAAAGACAGAGAGAGAGTGAGGACAATCAGGGTAGGGGAAGAGAGAGGAGCCATAGAATCCGAAGCAGGCTCCAGGCTCTGAGCTGTCAGCACAGAGCCCAATGCGGGGCTTGAACCCACAAACCATGAGATCATGACCTGAGCTGAAATTGGACACTTAACCAACTGAGCCACCCAGGTGCCCCTAAATTATCTTGATATGTCAATTATCTCTCTCTCTCTCTCTCTCTCTCTCTCTCTCTCTCACACACACACACACACACACACACATACAAGTAACGGCTAAAATAAACATCTTAGACACAAGAGCCAGGAATACCTTGAAGTAAACACCTTTTGAATGAAGGAAGGATATGGTTTAAGTATAGAACCAAAACATAACAAGATCTCATGCAAGTCTAGTCTTTGTCCTCCATGAGACACTAGCTTTCCCTGTAAGATTTATAGATTGCCTGATATTTTTTCTACCACAAGAAAGAAAACTGCATATACAATGCTAAGCACAGTACTTGGCACAAGGTGAAGCCCGGCACATGCACATGTCTGCTCTCATTATTAAATCTGCCTCGGTCCAGGGCTCTTCTTCTAGCAGCTCCCATCTCGGTTATGTCCTGGATGTCCCCCTGGAACCCGGTTGTCCCTCAAACTAAAAAGTGTTCCTTGTATTTCCATGAAAGGTAGATTTCCTTACCCCTCGTTTCTGCGTGAACCACAATAAACATAGTCACCCAGGCTTGACATTGTACTCTTCTCACTTTTATCTCCCCATCCATCTCTACTTAGCCATCGCAAGGCTCTGAAATAAATTGCTGCTTTACCCTCAGCACCCACCAATTTCTCCTAGGCTCTATTTCATGGCAGCTTTTGATATCTGAGAGCAAACAAAGGAAACCTGCTGGTTTATTAAATACAAATAGAATGCTCCCAAACCCTCCAAGTCAGTTGTGGGAGGAGGCTCCTCAGTGGAGAGGGTACCTGGACTTTGAGGCCACACATCCCACAGTTCCCTCATAGATCTCTCTGCAATCACAATCCCTTTTAGACAAGCTGGCTTGAGAAGATACGGGACTCTTCCTTTAACACCCAACACCATTATAGACTTGCCTATCATCTTCTAAATAATATTTTATTAAAGTTTGGATAACAGAAAAAAATAAACAGAAATAATGACATTTTCAATGGCGTAAGCCTAATTTATAAGTTATATCTTATTCCACTTCACCTTGAAGGTCCAAGTTTAGTAGACAGTATTTGGGATTTTTCCCAGAGTTCACTTCAGCAGCACATATAGTAAGATTAGAACTGTCCCTTGGGGTGCCTGGGTGGCTCAGTCAGTTGAGCATCAATCAGGTTATTGATTTTGGCTCAGGTCACGATCTCATGGTTTGTGAGATCAAGCCCTGTGTAGGGTTCTGCACTGACACTTCAGGGCCTGCTTGAGATTGATTCTCTCTCTCTCTCTGCCCCACCCCTGCTAGTACTCTCTCTCAAAATAAATAAATAGACATTAAAAAAGGATAGTTTTGTCCCAAAACACAGCTAGATTCCTGAGAGACACAGAGAGAGAGAGAGAGAGAGAGAGAAAGATGGAGGTGGGGGGAGAAGGATGGGGTGGGGGATGCAGAGAAAGGGACACAAAGGAGGGTAAAAGGAAGAGAGTAAGGAAAGAAGGAAGAGAAGGGGAGAGAGAGGGAAGAAAGAAGGGAAGAAGGGAGGGAGAAAATGAAGAGGGGAAGAAGGGAGAAAAAAAATAAAGGAAGTCCTAGAGCAGCCATGTATCTATCACCTCTGAAAACTTTTTAAAAGTAGTTTTACTATTTTTTAAATTTAAACAATTTTTAAAAACTAAAGAAAAATGTAACAGTTCTACTAACTCAGGCTGTCCAGAAACGGAAAACTTTTACAACTCCCTAGGTGATTCTCAAGCCCAGTTGCCAAGGGCCATGACATTCAGTCCCTGATAGGCCAGTGTGAGTGGGGCAAGCAAGTGGTTGAGAGCAGACATGTTAGTTTCAAGGCTTATCTTAACTTTCCATGCAACTCTTTCTTCTAGTTGCACAGTTAGCAGTATTTGTCTTCATGTAGAATTTTCCTCACATCTACAGATAAAATAAATGCCTTAGAAATGTGCATGCTTTTTTCTTCTGGCTCTAAGAGCAAAAACAACTTTTTAAAAAATATTTTATTTTTGAGAGAGAGAGAGAGACAGCGTGAGCAGGGGAGGGTCAGAGAGAGAGGGAGACACAGACTGAAACAGGCTCCAGGCTCTGAGCTGGCAGTCAGCACAGAGCCCGATGCGGGGCTCGAACCATGAGATCATAACCTGAGCTGAAGTCGGAAGCTTAACCGACTGAGCCACCCAGGCGTCCTGAACCAAAACAACTTTTACTCACTTTGAGAAGCACAAGATTACAGAAAGAGGTGTCTCCTCCATTTCCTGCCAATGGCCCAGTAGCTGGGTTGCTGCTTTGATCAGCTGTCTCACCATGACTAGCCTCGAGGATGTCTTCTCGCAGGAGAGGGGTTTCTCCCTGCCTTCACAGGAGGCCCTACCTTAAGCAATTGGCATTCTAGGACCTCTCATTTCTACTCCGTGTTCTCCTCATGTCACCTGCTTTCTTGCCTTATTTTGAGCTCCCGTTTTTCTCCATCCTGACTTCTTTTTTTTTTTTTAATTTTTTTTTTGAAGTTTTATTTATTTCTAGGAGAGAGGGAGAGAGAGAGACAGCGTGAGCAGGGGAGGGTCAGAGAGAGAGGGAGTCACAGACTGAAACAGGCTCCAGGCTCTGAGCTGGCAGTCAGCACAGAGCCCGACGCGGGGCTCGAACCCACGAACTGCGAGATCATGACCTAAGCGAAAGTCGGACGCTTAACCGACTAAGCCACCCAGGCGTCCCTCTCCATCCTGACTTCTAAAACACATGCCTTTTCTTCACTTTCTACCCAACTTCTAACTTGCCATTTTATTTGCCATTTTTTTCACACACACCCTGCCTTATTACATATCCCTGGCCTTCAATACGTAAGTGCAATGGTTCCAAATAGAATACCTGCTCAGAGCAATCCTCTGGCCCCAGTCCTAATCTTCTGTATTGCTGGTGCTGTGGGACTCCCAATTTATGACTCTGTAGATTCTTACCCTTGTGTGACTCTGTAGATTCCCCTCCTTCCTCGTGCTCTTATTCATGTTCCCTTCATTAATTTCCATTGCTGAACAGCAGGACCAGCTACATTATCTGTGGAGCTCAGGGCAAAATAAAAATGTTGAGTTCCTTGTTCGAAAATTAAGAGGCTCAAGAAAGCAAGAGTGGAGCATTAAACCAAACACAAGACCATCCTAGTGTGAGACTTTGTGTGAAGATGACCCTAGTTGCCGTCCTATTCAAGGACTTTTTACCATATATTTTCATCTTATGAAAAGCAATTTGTAGCTGGCTTCTCTTTATAGGACACTAGCTGTCTGGTTGTCCTAAAAAGTGCTTCCATTATAGTGATTCTGTCATGCCATACCCTTGGTCATTCAACACAGGAAAAAACATATTGTAAAATCACTACCCTGTTCTCCTCTTACATGTCATTACTCTCACACATATATATGTTCTGTTTTCCTGACCCAAATGGCTATGTCTGGCCTCTATACCTTTGTTCAGGCCATTCCCTCAATTTGGAACACCTGTAATTCAGTCTACCAGTATAAATCATTCCATCATCCCAGGCCTAGATAAAATTTCTCCCATCTATTAGTCACTCCTTTTCACCCCCAGATGAAATAATTTATCCTTCCTCTGAAGGCTCATAGTTTTTTATTACCTGGGTCATCCAAAGGGCTATTATTACTGTGTTTCATGTAATTCTTTTCTGTAGGTAGTGGTCTGCCTTCCCTGCCTTAAGATTGGGCTCTATCTTTATCTCCCCAAAACTGTGGGCATGCAGTGTGCAAATACATGCATTGATTGTCTAACAAATTTTAAGTCTAATTATTTTGAATGTTCCATACAAAGAAGTCCTTTAGCCTCAGATATTTAAATTCTTCTCCTTCCCAGTCTGAGAGGGCATTTCTCTTCATTCTTTGCCTCAGAATAAGACCAAGATGTTCATGTATAGCAAGGGGAGAGGGAGGGAGAAGAAAATAGAAGAGGGAACTGGAAATATTCCCAGTTCCTCCTACATTGGGAGATGTCCAGACCACTTGATTGATTGGTAGTATCTCTCCTGGGCTTTAGACATGTGAAACTGCCTGTAAACACAGAATGCATTCTGAAGGTAAATGGGTTCAGGATTTAATTGCATATTAATGAATTTGTGATTTCTGTTCTCATCAATTAGTGAAGAGGACTAAAAGCAGACTGTATAATATAAATATCGGAGTAAGAAAATGAGTGAACTAATGAAAGTACTTTTTTTTTAAGAGAATCAGGTGACTTCTGAAATGTACATTCAACAACACTGGAAATTTTATTAACTTATAAATTCACTCTGTATTTGTTATAATTGTGTCTTGAGAATTTAAAAACCTGTAAAATACGGTCTCTGCTTCTGGATAGAAACAGAAAATCTTACGCCTTCTAGAAGAGGTGGGTCCTTGTGTCTGGAATGAGAGGTGGGGAAGGCAAAGCAGCAATAAAAAGAAGTAAATCAAATGATGATGAAGCAGAAAATAACAAAAGCAAAGGTCATTAAAAGACCTTCCAGGTGTTGGGGTCTGGCCTTCCTCTGCCCCAGGAGAAATGTGTGCTGAGAAACAAGACACACAACAGCCAAGAGCTGCCAGGTGGGAATCAGTGTGGAGCCAGACCATCTGTTTGGGAGCAGACACTAGATGCATGGAACAAGCACATGCTGGGCCAGAAGAATGCTCCATTTACTGCAACTGGGAATCCAGGTATTAGTAAACAGAACTGCTCCTGGGAGTTTTCTCAAATTAGGAAACACTATGCTATCCTCGCAAGTCCTGCTTCAGTTCATTTTCTTTTAGATTGAAAGGCCATTTCACGTCCTTGGGAATTGTTACAAAACTAACCTACCCTCACAAAGAACCTTAGGATATTCAAAGAGTCAAAGACATAAAATGGCTTTTAAAGCAGAGTAAGCTTTTATTTGGCAAATACTTGGCTGTCAATACAATGTGCTTAGGAGCAATGCCATCTTTTATTTGCTCTGCCTTTCCTTTTTCATGAACTGCGAGAAAGGAAGGAAAGAAGGAATGAAGGAAAAAGGGAGGGAGGGAAGGAGGAAGGAGAGATGAAAGCAAGGAAGGAAGAAGGGAGGGAGTTGGGAAGGAAGGGAAGTGAGGAGTGAGGGAGGAAAATCTCTGAATTTAGAAACTAAAAGCAACGCATTGCATGTTCCAAAAAGTTTACTGGCAAAATGAACACACTTACCCAAAAAGTGGGTGAATGTCATCAGCCCCATTAGAATGTCAGCATGAATCATATACTATTAGTTAAAACTTTAGAAAGCGTGGGTGGAAAGGAAGAATTGGAGAGGAGGATAAAATTCCCAGAGAAGTGTCAAAGACAATGACCTGTCTATCTGGGACCCTGGCCTGGGTAGGCCATCATGCACTGCACCAAAATATAAGGAGCACCCCAGGAGGTCCTTGAGAGTAGAACATGCCTTGGATGTGGCAAAAGAAATGATGCAGGCATCTGGACACCAACACTGTGTTTCTACTCCCTGAAGAAAAGGTCATCAAATAATACATACATGACGATCTTGGTGCTGAGCCCCAAGACTCCCTGATGGGGGAAGGACCCAATGGACTCAGGCTTATAGGAAGGTTTAAGAAGCATACTTTAACATGGCTTTTAGAATTGCTGAGAAAAGAGGGAGGTGCGAGGTGCCCGGGTGGCTCAGTAGGCTCATGGTCTCACAGTTTGCAGGATGGAGCCTCGTTTTGAACCCTGTGCTGTCAGATTGGGGCCTGGAACCTACTTCAGATTCTGTGTGTCTCTCTCTGCTCCTTCCCTGCTCGTTCTCTGTTTCCCTCTCTCTCAAAAATAAATAAACATTAAAAAATGTTTTTAATAAAAAAAAGAACGGAGGGAGGTGGTTTGTTTATTTTTAAATTTTGTTTCCTTTTGTTTCTTGAGAACCATATGATTTCAGCAGAATCTTGGATTCTCTGATTCCAAATACCTCTTGTGGTGTCTGAGTTAAAATAGAGTGGTGATTAAAAAGACCGGAAAGTACATGTGCCATGTGTTAGATGTAAAAGGCTGGAGGGCACTTCCGCAGTACCTAACAACAGCTGACCACAACTTTGCTATCACAATAGTCAAATTTAGGGAGGTTCTAACAGGGGAGACTTGCTGATCAAATGTCCTTAATTCTCAAGTTGTACCACTATATGTTTTGGCTCTGGAAGATTCAGAGCAGGATGGGTGAGAAACGGTTGGCACACAGGTTACCTGTCTAGATCAGTTGCTCCAATCCCACCCCTCACGTAGTCACAGACCTCACAGGAGACCACTTTCATTTCCAGCAGACAAGTGGCAAAGCCAAGACCAGAAATAAAATCCCCTGATTCTAAAGTCCAGTGCTTTTTCACTACATCACCATATCTGATTCAGTCTTGTTAAAATAATGAAACATTTCTGAAAGACAGAATCAGTCTTAGGGGAAAAAAATAATATACTGCCAATATACCTGCAGTTATTATCACTGATTTTATCTAGCACAATCCCAGCCACCATACTCTCAACCTCCAACATCTGCCGGACAATTTTAATCCCTAAGATTAAAAGAGATATAAAATTCAGCATTAGAAGTGTACTTCCAGAGCACTTGGGTTCAGTCATTTGAGTGACTCACTCTTGATTTTGGCTCAGGTTATCGTCCCAGGGTCATGGGATCGAGCCCCATGTCATGTTGGGCTCCACACAGAGTATGCAGCCAGCCTGCCTAAGACTCTTTCTCAGGGATCCTGGGGGACTCAGTCAGTTAAGTGGCCAATTCTTGGTTTAGGCTCAGGTCGTGACCTACTGGTTCATGGGTTTGAGCCCCACATTAGGCTCTGAGCTGTAGGTGTGGGACCTGCTTGGGATTCTCTCTCGCCTTCTCTCTCTGCCCCTCCCCTGCTCATACCATGTCTGCCTCTCTCTCTAAATAAATAAATAAAATAAAATAAAAAATAAAAGATTCTCTGTCTCCTTCTGCCCCTCTCATGCTCTCTCTCATTCTCTCTCTCCTCTCTCTAAAATTAAAAATAAATCAAAATACATTTTTAAAAAAGAAAGGTATTCTCTTTTTACCAGGCACGGTGCTATTTGTTTTATACATGTGGTCATCACACTCGGGCTTGTTATAATCCCAGTGTTATAGGTAAACTCACTGGGGTTAAAGGACTCCCATAACCAAGTGGTGGAAACAGGGTTTGGCTGAGTATAGAATCCATTTTGCTCATCACTCCCTACACTGTCTGCTCTCACCATCAGTAACACCTTTCTGTCCTGAGCGTATGAATTGGTTATATCTCAGAACAATCACAGGTTCCAGGACAAATGAAATGAAAGGTAGGTCAACATTTGGTTAAAAATACAACTACTGACAAATGTAACTATATGTGTGTGTATACACACACACACACACACACACACACAATAACCTATACACGCTCAAAGATCCATTCTCTCCACATTCAACCACACAGTTGTCTAACTGGTACAGTTCATACAGGATTAACATTATAGGATGCTTTTAATGTTTACCTGTGGTCTATCTTGATGTAAAAACAAATGAGCTAAGTAAATTACACAGATTTAGAAATCAAACCTTTTGTGACAATGTTAATGTCTCTGAAATGGATACATAGTATAAATTTCAAGGTGATCTCCCTTCCTTCCTGGTTTTAATGCACTGTAAGTTTCCCCAAATAAATGCTAATATCCCTAAAAGTACAAAATAATTAGTTGATAAATGTTTAAAGAAAAATATATTTGGGTACCAGAGGAGGGGGAATCTGGTAATTTTCCATTAGATAATTTTTTCCAAAGCTTTGTTTGCTCTTAGATAATACAATATGTTTTGGATTTTAAATTTCAGACTTGGCATGACTGTATCTCAATGAGAAACACATTCTTTTGCAAAAAAAAAAAAAATGCTGTTAGCAGAGTAAGCAAAACCTATAACTATAATGCAAGATTATGCTCTCCTTCAGATAAAATCTGTGCCATATTTAGCCATCTGCATGGTGTAGTTTAATACATACCCAAAAAATCCCTTACAAATTACAACAAAAAGCTTTTGTCACTTTCTTGCCACAGTGCCAAAATTGTCACTGTTGGTTACTGCTCTAGATTGGATAAAAGGCAGTTGTCGAACCACATTGTTGCATTTGAGGAATATTGCAGCTGTCAATACTAATACCTTAGAGATGGTTAAGCTATCATGTTATCTCATGTGGTAGTGAGACAGAGAATATGTGAATATTGATAGATTGAAGTCTGGAAGTGTAAAGAATCACTAAACGTAATGAGTAAGTGCTACTAGAAAGTTGGAAAAGCATTTGAAAAAGTAGCATACAGTAATTGCTAATTTTACTTTTGGTTGTCTTTATGCTCTTATATCTTATCTCTAATACAAACTTCTCTTGGTTATTAATAGTTACTTAGAGTGCTACAAACACCCACTCCTTGGAATAAGTATGATAATATTAAAGAGAAACAAAACACTAGTTTCAACATTAAACTTCGAAATGTTTAAAATGCAATAAAGCATTAAAATAAAATGTAAGACTATTAGAGATCAGAAGGTTTCAGTAAGAGATCATCTCTACCAGTTGTCAATACAAGTCTGTAATAGAAACACTAATGTTTGTCTTTTTTTGTTCTTGGTCCAACTGTATCTAACTCCAGCTAGATTGCTAGAGAATTGTTTTTTCAGAGAACTCAAATAGATATCCCTCCCAAAATTTTAGTCATGCAAATAAAATGCATAGTTGANAAAAAAAAAAATGTAAGAAATGGGAAAATGTTCCAGAGCACCCCATCCCACTACTGGAAATGTATAGGTGAGAGCCACAGGTGACTAATTCCAGGCACCAAAACCTATATCATTCTCAAAGTCATAAAACATTTTTTTCTCATTGTATATAGAAAATAGTTCTCTTCTGCCATGAATTGTAAAGAATGCAGGACCCTCTGCCAAATATGTCACACAAAGAAGATGGAAAAGCAAACTATTATGGGTTCTTTTAGCTCAGCTGACATGATTACTTTTGTAAAGGACACTTGGAAGTATTTATCCAATGAATCATATGAATCCTACAACCATGAAGTAATGCCAAAAATCAAGTTGTACCAGATGCTGCTGTATTATCACTGGCAGGTAAAATAGAAAACAAACAAACAAACAAACAAAGCTTAAATCCTGAAGGCTTCCACACAAGTAAACCATTTGGGTTTTTTACTAAAATCAGGAGGCTTGAGCCTACATTTTTAATGCAGCGTAAAAATCAGTAGTATAAATATTATAAATATATAATACAAGCACCATGAGGAAAAAACATGTAATTGCCTATGTTCCCATTTATTAATGAAATCATTAAAAAAATAAATACTTCACTGCTTCCAGTATTTACAGCAACTAATCTGCATAAGATGCCAATGACCTATGTACTATTTTCTGAGCTGACATAAATTTCCACCCATAACTTTACAAAAGAAAGAGAAAAATTGGATTTTAAAAGATATTAAAGTTGTCAGGGACTCTGAAATCATCTAACCCAGTTTTTCATAAAATGTAAGACCTATACCCTGGTGGTAAAATCAAAGAGCTTTAAAATAACTTTGAATAACATTCTAAGGAAATGACTCCCTTTTCAGTGTTTCCCCCTTCTGATTAAGTCAAGGAAAAGAATCTCAATTACTAATCATTTTTTAACAAAGAGAGAACTGGCCTCAGCTTAGAGCTTTAACTAGGCAATAGTTTCTAGGGTTGTGATGCATGATGTTTATTTCTATAGGTGACTTCTGTTTATAGCATTGTTACCCGTTTTCCAATTACAGTCATGATAACATAGTTTCCTATCTAGATACATTTTCTTTGCTAAAATAAGTGTTTTTATACTATGGATATGATCATTGATTTTACAATGCTTCACTGTGAACAGCAGGACATGCATGTTAAATAAGTTGTTTCCAATCTATATTCCAACAATGGTTGATTACCCTTGTGGCCCTAATGAGGACTCAAAACCTAAAGAGTACTATCCTTAAAAGATAACAAGTGCCTAATCAAACCTATATCAAATGCTTTGTCAATAATTGTAAGTCACGTTAGAAATAATATTTATTAGCTTAAGTGAATATTATTCAAGACAGGTGATGAGTTAGGAATGCTGAACTGACTCTACCACCCTCCCATGGGCACTGTCAAACCACAGTGGTGCAGTCAATATCCAGAGCTGTATTGATCCTGCGTCCTTCTATTGCATAGAGGTCCCAGATTAGCCTGATCCAATTACATGGATGGCTATTATAATACTGTGATCAGAAAACTGGCATCAGAAAACTCTGATGTCCTGTTTGCATAAAGCCTTTTTTGGTAGGGCCACTGTCCTTAGGGCGGAAGTGTGACTTCAAACGTAATGATGGAATTGATGACTTACTTTGATGCTTAGTTGCTAATACCTTATATCCTTAATCTTAATGTGCACAGTTTTCTCACACTTTTGCCTGGAATTGGATGTGTCTTACAATCAATGGCATTTTACAGTTATAATTAGTTGTGTTTCTTTCATTCTCAATAATCCACAGAACTATTGTGCATCTTAAAATAGTTAGGTTGGGGAAACTGTAGTGACTATTCCTACATTTGGCAGAATTTTATCTGAGACTTTCATTCATTGAAAGATATCATCTAGTAAAAAAGTTGTCAGGAAGAGGAAAATATCCTTTACCAACTTGTAACCACTGAAAGACTAGCAAAATTTAGCAGAGATGTTTGCTAAATGGTCTAATTGGATAAAAGGTAATTTTACATAATGATACAATTCAAAGAACTCAGTAAATAATAGTAGAGGCTATAAGTAGATATGAAAGTATTAGAAGGTTTTAAATAAATGACTGAAGTTTAGGAAATATTAATCTGGCCAAACCCTACATAGAAGGAAACTAAAAAATCAGTTAAGTGGTTAAGTGGCTTGAACAACATTCCACAGTAAACCGAGTAGTGGAGTTTGTGTAATGACCAAGGTTCATTTAACTATTTTATGTTATGTCTTAGTTATATTGCTTCATAACAAATTACCCAAAACTTAATGATTTAAAACAACAACAAGCATGAGGCACCTGTGTGGCTCAGTTGGTGGAGTGTCCAACTTCGGCTCAGGTCGTGATCTCACAGTTCATGAGTTCAAACCCCATGTCATCTATGCTGACAGCTCAGAGCCTGGAGTCTGCTTCAGATTTTGTGTCTCCTCTTCTCTGTCTCCTTCCCCCACTCATGCTTTCTCTCTCTCTCTCTCTCTCTCTCTCAAAAGTAAAATAAACATTAAAAAATTTAAAACACCAAACATTATGTCACAGTATCTCTGCAATGGGAATTCAGGTGTGGCTTAGGTAGACGTCTCTGGTCCAGCGTCTTTCATAAGATTGCAGTCAAGCTGTTGGCCAAATCTGAGGTCTCATCTGAACTCTTGACTGGGGAGAGAATCAGCTTCCAAGTTCACTCACGTGATTGCTGGAAAGAGTTTTAAATGATGCCAATCTCCTTAGTGCCAATGCCATTCTCCATGTCATTTATTCTTTGCTAGAACAGACACTCAGACTGCATTGGCTCTTTCTAATATTAACTGCTAAGATTATCATGGCCATAGACAGAACTGTCAAATGTATGAATTTATAATTTAGTGTCTATTATATTCCTAAATATATATTTTATTTAGAGAAAACACTAAAAGGTTAACAGGGCACTTCTTTGGATAACAGAATTCTGGTTGATTTTGTTTTATTTCTTCATATTATTCTAGCTTTTCACAGTAAGTGTGTAAAATGCAAGTTATGTGAATAAATGACTTTTAAAATTGTTTTTAATTTTAAATTAAAAAATAAAAATGTTTTAAAATTCATCAGCAATATAAGTAAATTATGACATATGTGCTTTCATGTTTGCTTAAAACTGCATTATTTTCTGAATTTAGGATTTTTCCTTGAAAGTTCAGAATTATAGGTCCTTGGATATATTTTTCCCTGAACAAAAAGAGACTTTCAATCCTGTTGCCAAATTCACAACTTATGCCAAGTTGCAGGAGCAGAAAAAAAGGTAAAAGAAAAGGCCAAGTTCCTGTTGGACTCTCAGACAGGGTAAAGAGGTCAGAAGAGTCATATGAATTATTTTATTTTATAAGTTTGGCTTCCTGAGCAGGCAGATCAATTCACAGTTTTCATTTCTGTCTTGCCACATTGTACAGTCAAACACAGGCTGTATAAAGGAATCATTGTAAAGGGAAAGCCTCTCTGCAGAATCTCCAAGTGCAGACACTTGGATGGCCTGGCGCTTTTCTCACCAAGCTCAGGCTCTTGAGAAGTGGGTGTTAGGTATCTAATAGTCCTGAAATCTTTTCTTTCCTCCTTGTACCCTAGGGTTGAGTACTAACTGATGTCCCAATTATTCTAGGGAACTGGTCCTACCTACTTGAAGAGATAAGCTCAGGGCCTCCAGTAAACCAAAAGAAGAAAAAAAAAATCTTAAAGTGATGCTGATTTAGCCTGAAGAGACTTGAGAATATGTTATTTACATTTTGACAATAAAAACAACTGCATAGCTATCTTATGCATTTTTGAAGAGAAGGAAACACAGAACTATGACCCCACACAAAGGACTTGACATTTTTGTCCCTCACATGTGATTTATTCTTTTTAAACCAATATTGTTTACTTTATTAACAGATCAGAAAGACTTACTTTGTCTTACACATTTCCAGTATGTGATTTTTTCCAAGGATCCCACTGAAGTAATATAAACTTGTACATATGTTCACACACAATTACAAGCTTAGAAGAGATCATAATTCCATGACTTCATCACAGTGGCTTTCTGGGCTGGAATAATAATTACAGCTATGTTCACTGTATCCCTTATGGCCTTCATTTTAAAAAGCCTCTGTATGAAATAATATACCCCTTCAAACTGTTTTAGAAATAGACTGGTATATAAATAGAATAAATAAATATATTGGAATCTACTGATGATTCATATTTACAGTTCAGTATATTATTTAACAATTTATAGCAGCTTTCTTTCTATAACTTAGCACTCTGAAATAAAAGCTAGCATGTTTACATGAAGAAAATCATGAATATTAAATTTTAAATAATATTCATAAGTTTAGTATTCATTTTGAGAGAGAGAGAGCACAGGAGGGTCGGGGGAGGGAGGGAGAGAGAGAATCCCAAGCAGGCTCTGCACTGTCAGCGCAGAACCTTACGTGGGGCTCAAACTCAAAAACCGTGACATCATGACCTGAGCCGAAACCAAGATTTAGACACTTAACTAACTAAGCCAGACAGGTGCCCCTTGAATAAGTTTTAATACATTGGAAAATGGATAAGGAAACTCCTCAAGCTTCTTGGCTGTTGGCATTTGTATTATACACTAGATATTTTTCCTAAGACTATGAGTGGATTTCCAATGTGTTTTTTTTAACCTTGAGTACTGTCTCAGATGAAAACTATTATTAAGAATGTGAAGAAGTCATATACTGGAGACATCTGAAATAAATGAAGCTTACCTGGAGGTCTTCCTGTCCCAACCCCCACCACAATGCTATGCCTTGTGATTTAATAAATCATGACTATAATGATTATCAGTTATAGCTAATAAAAAAGAAAAAAGTGTATTAATTCTAATATTTAATAAATGAGAAAAGGAAGAAAGTAGCATATGTGTAGAGAGGATACAGAAAGAAAAAGAGGAGGAATTTTGGTACAATATTATTCAAAACGGTCTCTCAAAGTTACATGTGATAAACAGCTCTTTCTCAAACTTACTTGCCATGAAACTCTTCTCCAGTTTTGTTTTATTTTTGTTTTTGTCTTTTGTCTTCTTGTGGGACACTGTGTCTTAAGTTATATGCTTGGAAAATAGCAACATTTTCCAACAAAATTTATAGGCAACTAGGTACTACAGTAGCCTCAAAACATACTCATACATCAAAATTTAAGGGTCTATTATGTGTTCCACAAGAAAGGACTAACATAATGTTACAATACACGGGTTTTTTTCATTAAGGAATTTCCCCAAAGGTGGTCATTTTAGGTCTTTAAGCTGTAAATTTCTATCAGCTCTATCCCAGAAGAGGCACAGATAGTAAAATAAATTAGACCAATCATCATTTCCTATGTTCCTCAATTAAACATAATCCCTCTTCTACAATTCTTTGCTCTCTTCACATAGACAATTATTAATTACTACTCCAGGCAGAGATAAGCTGTTAGAATCGTCCAGGGATAGTGCTTCTCAGTTTGACCTGCCCTCAGCATTGAAACTGTGCATGTAAAGAGAATCCCAGGGGATATATTTACCTGTAAAGATCCCTGGGGGCATGATTAAACCAAATAGTTTGCAAAGATAAGAGAATTTCTCAAGCATGACGATATGCACATGTCGTAATGAGAACTCTTTTCACTTCATGATATATATCTCTATTTAATGGTGAGGGAGGATAATGTGTTTTTTCATACCTCATTACCAAATATCGATATAAGCATTCCATCACCCCAAGGAGAGCAGAATCAGAGCACAAAGACATAAAATTCTCAGATTTCTGAAGCACACTCCAGCTGTATGACTGTAATATCTGAAAGAAATTAGATAAGTGACAGGTGACAGATCAGCATCTCCCACCCCAAACTAGCTGCAGCTAGTTAGGAAGGTAGAGGAGACGGCTGTTCCATCTGTCCTCAGGCAGGGTCCCAGGAAAGGGTATATTCTGAGGAGTTCCAGAGTCGAGGGGCGAGGGGCGTGTGCAGTTGGCCCGTCTGAAACTCTAGGGCAACAGCCTGGCCAAAGTTCTTTCTGTCTCTATGGTGCAGTAGGGGATGAATGGTGGCAGAAGAGCCTGGGGCCAAGTAGGCTCATAGCCCAGGGAATCTTTTGCAGTCCATCTGCAAGGGCAAAGTAAAACAGTAAAAGAGCTGGGAAGTTAGCTGAGAAACGATCTGGAGATCTGCAGAGGCCATGTTGCCAGAATGAGCAGAACTCAGATTGATGCAAACAGAGGCATCTCGACAGATGCCAGCACGGGTCACATAGTTCTCCTAAAGCCAGCACATTATGTAAGCCCTCTAGACTTTAGATGCTTTCCTGAAGGGAAATAAAACACTAGAAGATGTCTGAGCTCATCTGGAATCGGCTGGATTAAATTTCCTACTATCGAGCAGAATGAGAGCTGAGAAAGTGAGAACTTAAATTGATTTGCAAGAAAGAGTTATATTTTTCATATATACCCGTGAAAATGGCACCCACTAAACAGAGACCTACGTGGTGTATTCAGTAAGTTCTGATATTAATCTCAAGTTCTCCTTCACTAGAAACCTCCTGATAAGTGAGTCAGAGTAACCAAGACAAAGACACTGGACTTAGCAGAAACCTGTGTCCTTCTTATCCCTCACTGTCAACACTGGTATGCCTGCTTCTGGGCTTTCATTCTTAAACAATCATCTCTCCCTTGTACCTTTTCAAATTATAATTTTTAAATGTTGAATCATTATCAGCTGATTCCTATGAAAGTTTTGGCTTTCTTCCAGTTTGCTCAACAAAATATTGGCTATGAGAAGACAGTGCTTCAGCCTTCTTGTTGAATTATTTAAACTAACTTAAACTATTCAAAGTAATCTGTGTCTGTATTTCTGGGGACTATATTCTCTCTGCGCTGGCAGAAATTTTGTAAATATGGGACAAGAAAAAGGATTTTGTAGAGGATTTATAATGAGAAGAGTCAGATACTACAGATCACATAAGGAGAACTGATTAAGTGCTTGCTGGGAATTTGGGGGTAGGAAACTAACAATGAATCTGAGTTGAAAAGTAGACCTTCTATTGCATATTTTTGTGAACACTATAATTCTTACATAGGACAGTTAAAAGAGGTGCCCAAAGAGGGGTGTCTGGGTGGCTCAGTCTGTTGAGCTTCCCACTTCAGCTCAGGTCATGATCTCATGGTTCATCGGTTCAAGCCCTGCATACGGCTCTGGCCTGACAGCACAGGGCCTGGAGCCTGCTTCAGATTCTGTGTCTCTCTCTTTCTCTCTGACCTTCCCCTGCTCATGTTCTCTCTCTCTCTCACTCTCTCTCTCTGTCTCTCTCTCAAAACTGAATAAACATTTAAAAAAATTTTAATGGCCCAGAGACAATAGCTGAGACATATATAATTTCAAACAGATCACACCAACCTTTAAAAAATAATTACCACACTATACTGTAATCACTGATTTCTTTGCCTATTTTTTAAACAAGATTATCAGATTCTTAAAAGCAAGGACTACATTTTATTCTTTGTTGTTATTATTAATCCTTACAACGATGCCTGAGACATAATAGGTATTCAATAAATACTCATAAAAGGAAAAAGTAAATTAATAAAAGAAATTGTTAATTATTATATTTATAGATCTATCCAGCTGTGTCTAAAATATACAACATTAATCAGAGCCACAAGTTAATTGTTCTTTCTCATATCCTGCTCCATGTTTAAATGAGATCATTCCACCAAGAACTGGAACTTCCTCCAATCATTAAGAACAAACCACAACATCCATTTCAAGGTAAACAGGAAACCATGTCTAAGGCTGTTGGTGGGCTAGTAAAATGTTTCCATTTGAATGGAAATTATCCCATATGCACACAGGTTGACCAATTTGAATTTAAATTTTGAGTTTGACTCAATTCAGCCATTTTAAGTGCTTTATATTTGTTTTTTACATCTCACCAGAAGTAGGGGCCATGAAGGTTCAAAGTAGCAGTCTACTCCCAGTAGACTTAAGACCCAAGTTTCTGTTTGCATGGGCTTTATAATTTTGGAAGCCTTTTTTGTTCATATTATCTAATATAATCCTCTCAAAATTCCTATAAATTAGAGAGATTCCCTTTTTTCATTTAATAATTAAAATGAGGCTATGGGACTTGCTCAAGGTCATGTGGCTTTTAAATGGCAAAACCAAAGCCCAAATCCATGCCTTCTCACTCTGTCTCTGGCCCCGACTCTTTACGCCACCATGCTGTCTTTTCTTTATATGAATATGTCATTTTGGAATGTTTTACCTAGAAAACTCAAAAACTTTCTTTTATTTTACGTACAAGTATATGTGTCTTAATTAGCAGTCTTAATTATGATTGTGAATCAATAACACAAAGAAAAATGAGAGTAACTGCTGTGTATCTGTTAAAATGTCTAGGGCATAAAATATACATTCTTGGGTAACGTGTTTTCCTGAGAAGAGTTTGTGGATGCATTATCTCATTTCCTGTGGCAAAGTTTTCCCGTCCTGGCTCTGAGTGCAGACTGGGACACAGAGCCAGCATGTAACTCCTGATGGAACCCTGGCAGGAGAATCTGGCTTCACGACAGCTTGCTGTCACCTAGAAACCCTAAGAGAATATGCAAATGTTCCACAGATTGGCAAAAGTGGATTAAAGTGTGAACAGTCGTTATCCTTTTGTAAATCACTGCACACTGACTTTCATTCTGTACATAACCTTGACACCTTACTAATGTGGATAAATAATTTGACCATAAATTCATGAGGAAAAGGAAGCGGGTATTGTTAGTCATTATTCCCATCTAGCCTAATTCCTGGAATATATGCAGTAGGTGCTTCATAAGGGGAAGAATTCGGTATAAATTATGTGGAAAATATTATCTGTTATTCTGAAGATCTCCCACTTGCCCATTTGCCCCCAACACTTGCCTTCTAAGGGGTATATACATTGTTTGATGATACATGTGGTGGGTATGAAGATGAAAAAACAACAAAGAGAGGCAAATTTAGCTGCTTAAGAAAATGTGAAGATATAAAAATATCTGAAAATTCCAGAAATAGAGAAAGATATAATGAGCTGAAGAACCTGTGAGATGTGTTTCAATAGAGAAAGCAAGCAATGGCAAAACCAGGAATTTGGAGAGGGGTAGAACAAGAACCCCTAATGGCTTTTTTCTTTTAAGGTTTAATTTATAGTCTATGAGCTATACTCTCCATTGCCCACAAAGTAAACAGATTTAGTAAAATCTGTTACTCCCTAACATTGTGACATTAAATTTGTTTGAGGGACATGAAAAGAAATTCTGTTTACTTCAAGGTGGGCAAAGAAGTTACTTAGATCTCTTTCTACTAGCTTAGTGTTTAAAAGATTTTTCATCATATGTGCAAATGCATAGATTTTTAGAATGAGAACAATCCTCAGAAATCATTATCTAATCTTATATGTTTCCGGAGTGGAAACTGAGACACAGAAATTAATTGGCCTTTACTCTATTTCATTATCTCTAAGAATCATTGTAAGATGTGATGAGGGAGAATAATGAAACTGAGGGCAAAGTACAAACTAGCACTGCACCCACCACCCCCGCCCAAGGCAGAATATGTGTGATATTGCTCAGATGCTCCTGACTACCCAAGAACAAAAGAAAGGGGTTTAAGTGCTTGCCAAGGTGATGTGGGAAACAAAGGCAAATGAAAAATTAAATTCCCTTACTGTTTACAGCCCACTGAAAAATTCTCGAAACAGGCAGAGTGACCTCCTTCTAGGAGCTCAGCTGCCTCCTTGATGACACTTTGCTGGAGGCAAAAGGGAACTTTGGCTTAACATTATCCTGACCCACTGGGATCCTGTAAATCTACTTTACCATATAAAAATTTGTTTGGAAACTTCATCTCAACTCCCCCAAGATATATGCTGGCAATTATACTCCAAGCTTATGGCTCCCTGATATACATCTGAGGGGTCTCATGACTGAGGTTTTACTAAATGGTGATAAATGGTGTTTCCCTAACAGCAGCTATCTCCTCAATGTTCTGGAAACCTTGCTTCCAAAATACCTTAAAGACTTACTATCTAGCCCCAACCACCTCACAACCTGAAGGTATATAATCAGTGACCCATCACAACCCCAGTGCAGCTCTTTCTGCCCACGGGTTCTGTCCCTGTGCTTTAATAAAATATCCTTTTTTGCACCAAAGACATCTTTCAGACTTCTTTCTTGGCTATCAGCTCTGAACCCCACCATTGCCCCCGAAACCCCATCAGGATACACCATTTTATGAGAATGCAAACTAGTGCAGCCACTCTGGGAAAGAGTATGGAGATTCCTCAAAAAATTAAAAATATAACTACCCTACAACGCAGCAATTGCACTAGTAGGTATTTGTCCAAGGGATATAGGTGTGCTGTTTCAAAGGAGCACAGGCACCCCAATGTTTATAGCAGCACTGTCAACAATAGCCAAAGTATAGAAAGAGCCCAAATGTCCATTGACAGATGAATGGATAAAGAAGATATGGTACACACACACACACACACACACACACACACACACAAATGGAGTATGACTCAGCAATCAAAAAGAATGAAATTTTGCCATTTACAACTATGTAGATGGAACTAGAGGATATTATGCTAAGTGAAATTAGTCAAAGAAAGACAAATGTCTCTAAGGACTTTAAGATACAAAAAAACAGATGTACATAAGGGAAGGGACACAAAAATAATATAAAATCAGGGAGGGGAACAAAACATAAGAGATTCTTAAATATGGAGAACAAAAAGAGGGTTGTTACTGGAGCGGTTGTGGGAGGGGGATGGGCTAAATGGGTAAGAGGCATTAAGGAATCTACTCCTGAAATCATTGTTGCACTGTATGCTAACTAACTTGGATGCAAATTTTAAAAAATGAATTAAATTAAAAAATAATAATCACACCAGAAAAAAAGATGCATCATTTTACATATACATAAACATATAGAGAATATACAAAAAGAAAGAAGAGTACTATTAATTAAATTATAACACATCTTTTATCATTTAGAATTTTATTTCATACTTAATAAAAGAGCCATTTTAAAGAATATATTAAATGACATCATGAAGATATAATCAACCAAACCCAAAATGTATAAAACTCTATTACAAAAATAAATCTGTTTATATAACAACTACCCCCTCAAAAAACCAACATAAAGGATGAACTATGATAGATTAAAAGAAATTTGAGACATACTAACCAAATGCAATGTGTTGCTCTTGTTTGAATCCTGACTCCAACAAACCAACTATAAAAATTAACATTTCAGGTAACTGGAGAAAACTGAGTATGTACAGGGTATTAGCTTTTATCTTAAAAATATTATTAATATTAGTGAATGAAATAGTGCTATGATAGTTACATTTTTAAAAATTCATTGTATATTACAGATACACAGTGAAGAATTTAAGAATGACATGATATTGAGACCTCATCAAAATAAAAAGTTTCTGCACTGCAAAGGAAACAATCAACAAAACTAAAAGACAACCAACAGAATAGAAAAAGATATTTGCAAATAACATATTGGTTAAAGGGCTAGTATCAAACATCTATAAAGAACTTCCCAAACTCAACACCCAAAAATCAAATAATCCTGTGAAGAACTGGGCAGGAGACATGAATAGACACTTTTCCAAAGAAGACATCCAGATGGCCAAAAGACAAGAAAAGATGCTCAACGTCACTCAGTAGGGAAATACAAATCAAAGCCGCACTGAGATACTACCTTACACCGGTCAGAGTGGCTAACCACCCAAAAAAATATGTAAGAGCAGTGATAGATAAAAATGATAGGAAGTTGACAACTTTACAAACTAAATAATAGATACACTTGGGTCCATTATATTATTCTCTCTACTGTAAATGCTTTGAAGTTTCTGTCAAAAGTGTTTTTAAAACTTTTTAGATTTATGTAGATAAAATTTTCATTACATATAAAAATAAATGAAATCTGTTCAGTTGTTTGTAGAACATCTCCACATTTAAAACCAAACACTTCTGAATCACTTTTTAAAAATAAACTGCTTTAGAATAGTTTTCAATTTAAAGATAGTTGAGTTTCAATATACCCCATACACAGTGTTTCCTGTATTATTTCCCCTATTATTAATATTATATTAATTATATATTAGCATGCTATATTGTTGCAATAAATGAGCTAATATTGATAAATCATTACTAATCTCCAAGGTTTATTCAAACCTCTTTAGTATTTACCTAATGTCCTTTTTATGTTCCAGAATATAATCCAGTATACAACATTACATTTAGTTGTCCTTTCCTCCTTAGGCTCCTCTAGAGTGTAGCAATTTCTCAGGGGCGCCTGAATGGTTCACTTGGTGGAGCATCGAACTTCAGCTTAGGTCATGATCTCACAGTTCGTGGGTTCAAGCACTGCGTCCTTTACTGACAGTTCAGAGCCTGGAGCCTGTTTTGGATTCTGTGTCCGCATCTCTCTCTGCCCCTTCCCCACTCACACTTTGTATCTCTCTCTCTCAAAAATAAATACATACTAAAAAAAAAAAAATTCAGAGTGTAGCAATTTCTCAAACATTCCTTGTTTTTGATGACATTCACAATTAGAAGAGGTACTAGTCAGTTATTTTTTAGAATCTCCCTTTATTAGGATTTATGTTTCTCTCATGATCAGACTGGTATTACGTGTATTGTAGAATACCTAAACATCATATCAAGGTTATGGACTATCAAGATGGCTTATCACTATTGATGTTGACCTTGAACACCTACCTGAAATCATGTTTGTCAGGCCCCTTCACTGTAAAGTTACTCTTTCCATACTGCATACTTTGCAAGAAAGTCACTATGCACACCCCATACTTGCACATACCCTCCTTGAGGGTATGGCATCTCTATAAACTTTTTAAAATTCTTATGCAGGGGAGAGTTTTCTCTTCCTCTCCATTCATTTACTTATCCAATTATTTATTTATATCCATATGGACTCATGGATATTTATTTTTACTCTGGATTATAATCCAATTCTATTCTTATATTGTTGCTCAAATTATTCCAGTTTGGACCATTGTAAAATCTTCGGTTGGCTCTGGTATCTCTTTGACATAACCCTATTATTGTGAGGTGGTTTTTTTGTTGTTTGTTTGTTTTGTTTTGTTTTAGCACTTCCTTATTTTCTGGCACTATAAGATTATCCAGGCTCATCTTATATATTTTTCCAGCCCCAGAAGAATTATTTTTTAACCCAGGGTGAACTATATCCATGTTCTCCCATACACATTGTTTTTTGCCTTATCAAGACCATTAGAGAAGACGCATTTATTATAAACATACTCCTCTATTGTATCAAGGGTTTTTTTCCAAAATGCTGATACTCATTCTAAACAATGCTTTTAGCAAAATGTCAAAACATAAACAGAAGTTTATATACAACTATAAATAAGGTTTCTCATGTGCTTTGTATGACAACTATTTTGCAACATCTGCCATATGGCACATAGCGACTGCAATACCTTTTAGTATGTTTGCTTGTGACAAATTCTCTGCATTTTTGTTTATACAGAGATTTGTGATTTAACTTTTGAAGACATTTTTTACTGCATACAAGAATTCTAGGTTGGCAGTTATTTTTTCCTCTGGTGTCTAGGTCCTCTGGCCAGTACACGTGGGTGTGATGGTCTCATAAATAAGCTTTAATTATTGCTAGACATAGTTCCATCCCTCCCCATCTAACTTCAGTCATTCACCAATTTAAAGGTTTTTAAAATCTAGTGACTTCTTCCTTCCATAATTTCAATTAAGAAGTCAGCCATCTATCTGAAATTCACTGCTTTTAAAATGCGTCTTCTTTGTGATTAAAAATTTCTCTTTGGTTTTCAAATGTTTTGCTACAATATGTCGTTAATATCTTGTGTTAAATTTAAAAATTTTTTCAATATGTCATTAAATATTAATTATGACCCATTCTCTCTACTGTCTCCTACTCAAATTATACCTATGTTAGATATTTAAACCATGTCTCATACTGTTCTGTTTTTTATTTTTTTAGTCTAAAACCTTGAACCTGGCTATTTCCTTCTAACCTACCATCCAGATCATATATTCTCTTTTTCAACTGTGTCTAATTTGTAGGTAATTCAACTATTCGGTTATTTTTTCCTCATTATTCCATTTTTTAGTTCTAAATTTTAATTTGGATTTCTTAATTGTTCCCTCTTCTCTTCCAAATTTTTAACCATGTTCTTAATTCCTTGTATATATTAATCATAGTTATTTTTAAATCCGTGTTTAGTAACAGCATTATCTGAATTTTCTGTTGGTCACTTTCAATTTTTATTGTTTTCCCTTGATTTGAATTACTCCTCATTTTTTCATCTGTCTAGTTATTTTTTCTTGAGTGTTAGACATTCTAACTGAAATTCTTAGAGGTAATTTTAGGTTCTGAATTATGTCATTTCTGCCTAAGAGGATATACTTTGTTTTCGGCACTTCAAATCATCTTAATCAAATTAGATATTGGGATGTCTTTAAATCAGGTTTAAATCTGTTGAGATAGCATTTTGATGGTTTATTCTTATTCTTTGAGGGAACCCAACTAAAATCTTGTTTACTAAAGTTGTTTTGTTGTTGTTTGTTTGTTTTTCTCTCTCTCAGTGCCTTTTCTCATGGGTTCTGAGTCCCAGTTTCACCACTTCAGCCTAAGAAATCTGTTAGCTTCTTATTTTCTCAGCTACCTCTTTTGGAATCAGCATATTTCTCTGAACAAAGGCAGCCCCAAATTCTGTGTTGATGTTTCTGCAGTGCTCTCCTCTCCTGGATATTGGCCCTAGCTTTCTAATTTCTCAAACAAATTTTTGTCTACCTCATCTACTTGTTCTAAGTGGAAGAATTGGTCCAACTTACCTATTCTATGATTGCCAAGGGCAAAATTTCTCACATTTACTTTTCTAAGGTGAAGTCATACTACTTGTACCTCAGTGAATAATATTATAAATAAATGATAATTTCAAAATTTCATTATTAAAATTATTATTATCACTACATAGAATCAAGCTATTAGATAAAACATAATGACTAAACATAACAGGGAAAAGTAGATCTGTAAATTGTAAATCTCAGCAGGTGACTTAATAGGAGATGCCAAGTTGAGAGGGAAAAATTAAGGTGATTATAACACTGAGAACATCTTCTTATTAAAAAGTTTATAGTTAAAAAAATACTGGCTTATAAGGTTAAGTTTTGTGTATATTATTTAATGTTTGAAAGTAATCAACACAATATTTTTAAATAATTAAAGAATTGAAACCAATTATAAATAAAACAATGATAAAATGAAAGGAGTATTATCAGTATAAACAAGCAAAATGTTGCATCTTTTCTAGCAGAAATCTATAATTATTGATTAAAATATGTCAATCTATAAATAAAGGCATACATTTTTCTTTAGATTATGGAAATGATCACTTTAAAGCTAAATATATAAAAAATTAAAAGTTTATATTTCAATAGTGGTGGGAGAGTATTTTTCTTTGATACTACTACTTGGTTTTGCTTAGTTTTATAATAAATTTTTATATGAAGGGATTGTTAATTAATTACATAGAGTACATCAAACAAGAGTCCATAAATAGGAGAAAATGTTAAGATAATATAAATATACATCTTCTTTGACGAAAAATACTTTTCTCTAATAGAGTTAATTCATTCAACTTGTGAAACAATATCTTATTGCTAGGCTAAAAAATCAATTACATATTACCAAACTAAAAAGTCTAACTATAATGGAATTGACAACCTTGGTTAGTAAACTCTCTAAATAAAAGGAAATAAAATAGGAAGGAAATTAAAGTTTTTAGGTCATAAGAAAACCAATTAAAAGCTGAAATCACTCAATAGTATCTGAATAAAATTAATAAAATTCACAAAGGTGAATTCGTGTCTTCTTGAGCATGATCTCTGTGGTAATTATTTTTGAGGCTTATTGTTCACATGATCAGGGAAAAATATAAATGCTGCATATTTACTCAAACCACTTACATATTTAGTCAAACTACTTGGAAGTTTCCACAGTTAAGAAAAGTAATAAATATGTTTTCCAAAACAAGAATATTTTTTCAATGACTCCATACTTTTGATTCCAATGGGTCTCCCTCCATGGGCATATATATGATCTTCCTGGAGACTTAACTGCATTAACAGAGCAAGGCTCTGGAGAACTTCTTATCCTTCAGCAAATCACAGCCTCCAATACACAGAACACCAACAGTGGGAGAGAATGGTATCTTGTATTACCTCCATGAAACAGAAGCTAATCTGAGAGCAGCAGATTTATATGTTAGGATCATGAATTCATTTTTTTTTAACTTATTTCATTATAAATCAGAGTTTATTTTAAATATTCTCTCTGAATCCTATCAGAAGTAGTTTCTAAAATCTGCATTTTCCTTATTTGTTTTATACATTGACTACCAATGGCTAATAAAATCAATTATGGAGAAGTACTTGTGGCACAGAGTTGTGGAAAGTCAAATAATTTCCATACTTGGCTGTTATTTTCAGCTGAATATTTAGTACATGCATATGCCATTTATGTATGGATTCATAATGTATATTCTTCATCTGTTTTCTTATCAGTTATCCCCAGATGCTTTTCTTTTAATTTTTTTTAATGTTGTCAAACTCCTCCCAAAGCAACTGTGTTGTTGATAGGCTGACAGGCATTATTAATGCCCAGAATAACTCCAGAGACTTAAAATATTTTAGCACTGAGGTGTTGTATCTTTCCATTCTCTGAATTTATGCCAGAAAGAATACATCTGGTGCAGGCATGATATACCTGTAGGGCTATAGCTGAGGATTTCCCCCATAGGTTCTACTATTCAGAACAAGTTCTATAAAGATTCTGACTGGTTGTAATACTAGGCTGAAGGAAAAGATTCAAACCCAGCAAGGCAGTTAGCTTTTCTGAGTCAGGAAACAGCCCCTAACCCTGGCCAACTTATTGACCATAAATGGGGTCTTGGGAAAAGATGTGGCTGAATTATTATAAATTCATTCCTCCTGTCAGCAAAATCTCAGAACACATGCCCCACAGATGGTGGGCCAGTACCACTTTCACACATAAAATAGAATACATTGAAAGTCATTTTTGCTTACAAAAGCAAAACCTATAGAGCCCAGAATTCAGTTTTCATACCACAATAATCAATTAGTGTTATCCACCATTCAAGCATAGTAGCTAGATGAGAGGACTAATTGTGTGGACTTCCATAGGATCACTAAAAACTGGCTTGCAGAATTAAGCAAGTGAAAATTTTAATGTCTTACTCTTTGCCATATCATCTTCATTATTTCATCTAGAAGTTTAATAGTAATAATAACAGACCATTAATTTTTTATGAAAATATTCTATTTTTTTAAATAACAACACCAAAATTTGGGAGGTGAATTTTAAAAATTAATAAAATATTCACCTTCTCTGAAATTTACTCTTCTCTGAAAATATAATAATTCTCTTACTTAACTATTTGGGCTTCCACTTTTACACATATTTTTCCAATGCTAAACTTAGCAGCTACAGTATCCTTTAAAATTAGCTTGAATTAAGATAAAATGCTTTTGCGTGTGCCTTGGTGACCCAGTTTAATATCCGATTGTTGACTTTGAATCGGGTCATGATCTCAGTTGCTGGAATCAAGAACAGAGCCTGAGGTGTGCCTGGCTGGCTCAGTCGGTTAAGCGTCCGACTTAGGTTCAGGTCATGATCCCACGGTTCATGGGTTCGAGCCCCACATCAGGCTCTGTGCTGACGGCTAGCTCAGAGCCTGGAACCTGTTTCGGATTCTGTGTCTCCCTCTCTTTCTGACCCTCCCTTGCTTATGCGGTCTCTCTCTCAGAAATAAATAAAACATTAAAAAAAAAAAAAAAAGAACAGAGCCTGCGTGGGAGTCTCTCTCTCCATTCTCTCTGCCCCTTGTCCTGCTTATGCATGCTCTCTATCAAAACAAATAAATAAACATAAAAAGAAAACTTTAAATCTTTGCCATATCATCTTCATTATTTCATCTAGAAGTTTAATAATAATAATAGACCATTAATTTTTTATGAAAATATTCTATTTTTTTAAATAACAACACCAAAATTTGGGAGGTGAATTTTAAAAATTAATAAAATATTCACCTTCTCTGAAATTTCCTCCTCTCTGAAAATATATATTTTTTTGTAAAAAAGATAATATGCTTTAACACTTTAAATAGTTCAAATCCAATAGCTTTAGCTATTCAGGGTCTTTTCTGGTTCCATACAAATGTTAGGATTGTTTGTTCTAGCTCTGTGAAGAATGCTGGTGTTATTTTGATAGGGATTGCATTGAATATGTAGATTGCTTTGGGTAGTATTGACATCCTAACAATATTTCTTCTTCCAATCCATAAGCATGGAATGTTTTTCCATTTCTTTGTGTCTTCTATTTCTTTCATAAGCTTTCTATAGTTTTCAGTGTATAGATTTTTCACTTCTTTGGTTAGGCTTATTCCTAGGTATTTTACAGTGTTTGGTCCAGTCATAAATGAGATCAGTTCCTTGATTTCTCTTTCTGCTGCTTCATTATTGGTGTATTGAAATGCAGCTGAACTTCTGCACATCGATTTTATACCCTGCAACTTTCCTGAATTCATATATGAATTCTACCAGGTTTTTGGTGGAGTCTTTTGGATTTTCCACATACAGTGTCATGTCATCTGTGAAGAGTGGAAGTTTGACTTCCTCCTTGCCAATCTGGAAGCTTTTTATTTCTTTGTGTTGTCTAATTGTGGAGAGTAGGACTTCCAACACTCTGTTGAATAACAGTGGAGAGAGGGAGAGAGTGGATATCCTTGTCGTGTTCCTGACGTTAGGGGGAAAGCTCTCAGTTTTTCCCCATTGAGGATGATATTAGCAGTGGGTCTTTCATATATGGCTTTTATGATCTTGAGGTCTGGTCCTTCTATTCCTACTTTCTTGAGGGTTTTTATCAAGAAAGGATGCTGTATTTTGTCAAATGCTTTCTCTGCATCTATTCAGAGGATCATGTGCTTCTTATTCTTTTATTAATGTGATGTATCACATTGATTGATTTGTGGATATTGAACCAGTCTTGCATCCTTGGAATAAATACCACTTGATTGTGGTGAATAATTCTTTTAATGTATTGTTGGGTCTGGTTTGCTAGTATCTTGTTGAGAATTTTTGCATCTGTGTTCATCAGGGAAATTCATCTGTAGTTCTCCTTTCTAGTGGGCTCTTTGTCTGGTTTTGGAATCAAGGTAATGCTGGCCTCACAGAATAAGTTTGGAAGTTTTCCTTCTATTTCTATTTTTTGGAAGAGCTTCAAAAGAATAAGTGTTAACTCTTTAAATGTTTGGTAGAATTCCTCTGGAAAGCCATCTGGCACTGGACTCCTGTTTGTGGGAGATTTTTGATTACCGACTCAATGTCTTTACTAGTTATGGGTCTGTTCAAATTTGCTATTTCTTTCTGTTTCACTTTTGGTACTCATGTGTTTCTAGGAATTTGCCAATTTCTTCCAGATTGCCTATTTTATTGGTGTATAATTGCTTATAATGTGCTCTTATTATTGTTTTTATTTTTGCTGTGTTGGTTGTGATCTTCCTCTTTCATTCGTGATTTTATTTATTTGGGTCCTTTCCTTTTTCTTTTTGATCAAACTGGCTAGTGGTTTATCAGTTTGTTTATTTTTTCAAAGAAGCAGCTTCTGATGTCATTGATCTGTTCTACTGGGTTTTTTTTGGTTTCAATAGCATTGATTTTTGCTCTAATCTTTATTATTTCCTGTCTTCTGGTGGTTTGGGGTTTTATTTTCTGTTATTTTTCCAGTTCTTTATACTCATCCATTCTTGTCAATGCCCCTGTATTTTAGTGGAAGGTAAAATTTTGTTTATATGTAAGATTTGCTTCAATCAGTTAAATAAGGAAGCTAGATCATAGGTGTGTTCTGGTCTGCTTGTTGAAAGATGCTTGATAGAATAGAAAAAAAGGGAAAGAAAAGAAAGGGAAAAAAGGTAAGAAAAAAATTAAGCAAGTAAAAAAATTGTATAATAAAATAGAAAAAATGAAATAAATGAAATAAAACACAAAATTACAAAAATAAAAAATAAAGAAAAAAGGTAATAAAAAATTACAAATTAAAAAAAGAAAATGACAAATTTACCCTTTCTGTATCCAAGAAAAAGAAAAGAGGAAAAAATAATAAAAACAATTGAAGCAAACAAAAACAACAAATAAATGAACCAGCAAACAATGCATTCCAAATGAAGTTGCATCCAGTTACCCCTAGAACTCAAACTATGAAGCCCTATGCTAAGCAGGTGGAGGGACTTGGGCTGGTTTTCCAGGGGATGTGCTTGGAGGTGCAGTTGGGCGGGGCTTAGTGTAAAGGCTTCGTTCTCCACTAGGTGGCGCTGGTTAGCTTACTGGGATGGATCAGTGTGGTGAGCCTGTGTGTAGGCATGGAGGTGCATGTTCTGGAAAGGTGGAAAAGGCTTTACCCAGCTCCCTAGTCTCTGATATGGGAACTTTGCATTCTCACCGACCCTCAGTGAAGCACCGTTCTGTCTCAGGCCTCCATCCACTACCGGCCACTACCTTGTCTGTGTCCAAGCCTTCCTCTTGTCAGGCAACATCTCCCATCTAGAGTTTTATCTCACATGGGGTTGTGTTTCAAAACCCCGCACTTCAGAGACCCCGCAGCTTGGACTCACACCACTTCTCTGGGGGAGGGTCTTGCTGAGCAATGGCCAGGTGCCACTTTGCCCCAGAAACCATTCATAGGATCGTGCAGTGCGAAGGTTCAGAGGTTGCAAATCACAACCGGCCAGGTTTCACTGTACTCTGGGCCAGCAAATGTGGCTGCTGAAACTTCTGCCAGGTGGCCGAATGGCCTCTACCAAATGTTCTCCACGCAGGGGAACTGATTCTCCCTGTGGCACTTGGACCCCTCAGATCCCGCTGCCTGCTCCTGGGAATTCGCCCTTTTCCCCTCACAGAGCACTTCCACTGAGCTCTGGAACTTCAGACTCTGCGCTCCACTGTTTACAGAATCCTGGTGGTACTGACACTGTCTCCTTTTTTCCCATCCTGGTTTTGAGGAACAGATTTCTTATTCAGAGGCTGCAAGTGTTTTCACTGTTTCTCTTTCTCTCCAGCCACTTTTGGGGTGTTTTTCCTGCACTCTCCTGATGCACCGCACTCTCTCCCTTTCTCTGTTTTATCCCCACAAAAACAGCTTCCTACTCTCCATGACTTTTCCCTCCTTCAGTTCACTGCTCCGCACTGTATACCTGCCAAATTCTATGGCGCAAGCTATACAGTTAGTTGTGTTAATCCTTAGATCAGTTTCCTAGTTGTGCAAAATGCTTTGGTGCTGATCTAGCTGCTTTTCAGGGAGACAAACTGAGGGTCTCCATGCTGCTCCAACATCTTCTCTCCCCTCCTTCAATCTTTTAGTCTTAAGTATAATGCTAGCAATGTACTTTTTATAGATGTTCTTTATCAAACTGAGGAACTTGAGAGTTTTTATCATGAATGAATGCTGAATTTTGTCAAATCTTTTTCTGCATTAATTGATATAATCATGTGATTTTTTTTCATTGTTAGCTTGTTAATATGGTAGATTACACTGACTAATTTTTTAATATTGAACCCCAAGACCAAGAGTCACATGCTCTTCTGACTGAGCCAACCAGGTGTCCTTCTAGTAAACTTTTTTGTTTTGAAATTAATATGACCAGTTTTGCTTTCATTTGAATGTTTGCATGATATTCTGTATTCCATTCTTTTACTTTCAACTTACCAACATTGTTATATTTGAAGAGAGTTTCTTATTAAGAGCAGATATCTATATCTATATCTATCTATATCTATATCTATATATCTATATATCTATATCTATATCTATATCTATATATATATCCACTCTTCCCAATCTCTTATTTATTGATATTTTAAGAGCATTTATATTTAGTATATTTATTTCTGTTTTTCTGTTCTTTCTCACGTCTGTTGTAGTTTTCCTACAGTCTTGTTTGTTTCTTGTTCATATTTTATAATTCCGTTTTTAGTTATCTATGGTGTATTTCAGTATATCACTGATTTTTCTCCTCTGTCTTATAGTTAGCTTATTGTGTTGAAACTTAAATATGTATATATACATGTTATATGTCAGTTATAACTCATAAAGCTGGAAAAATGGCTATGTGAAAAAAACAAACCACACATTTTTAAGTTACTATTTCTCAAACTTCAGTGTTTTCAGGTCCTGAAAGTCTTCACATCTAACAGGTGTTCAGATGATTCCAGTGCTGTTGTTTATGGACCATATTTTGTGCATTTAGGAATTAAGCCATTTTGATCAGGAGTGTTCATAGCTAAAACATCCTGAGTGCTTCCCTAAAGCTTGATGATGAGAGCCACTAAGTTTAGTATAGAAAAACATTTCTGTCAAGAAAGAACACAATAAATTTTAAGGAATTTGATGATAGAGTGTAGAGTTTAATGACTTTAACTTAGGCTACATACAACAGGGTGCTGATAAATGTTTAACAACAGGCTCTAGGGATAAGGGAAGGCCTGGATTTGTTTTTGAGAAGGAGAGGGGTGGAGCAGAGAGAGAGGCACAGAGGATCTGAAGCAGGCTCTGCACTGACAGCAGAGAGCCCTATGTGGGTTCAAACTCACAAACTGTGAGACCATCACCTGAGCTGAAGTTGGACACTTAACTGACTGAGCCACTCAGTTGCTCCAGGAAAGGCCTGGAATTTAAAAAAAAAAAAAATGGTTTTCTAGGGAGAAAAAGGCCTTCATATAAATACTCCTGCCGTGGCTGGTTTCAAGGTGCTAATGTGATAGCATTGACGGTGGAGTTGGGAAGAGATTTGCACAATAGAGTCTTGTGGTCTGGTAACAATCAGCTCTACTGCTCCACTGGTTCCATAAACCATTTCCTATTAACTAACTATACACTGAAGAAAACTTTGGTTTAAAAAATAATATTCCTTTTTTTCATGATTATAAAATAACACATATTTACATAAGTAATAAACTTGAATATAAAGAAGAAAGAAAAAGACAATCCATAAACCTTTTAGATAACTTACACTTAACTTTTGGTAAGTACTAGTCTGACTCAGAGTTCTTAGTTGTAAGCAATAGAAGCTAATACTGGCTTAAGTAAGTAGGAAAGGAACTCATTAAGTTCACGTTGGGGAGCTTAGAGAATTTCTGTAAGTCTAAGAGAGTGAGATTTGTTAAGCAGACAGAGAAAATAGCCCAAACCCAGAACTAGTTCCTTTGGAGGAACTCTTCCTGCTGCTGCCAGATAGAATACTTTGACTCTTATATCTTGGGACAGTAACTCTTGAGCCAAAGTCTGTTACAGTTGCACTGGAAAATTTACATGTCTATGCCTTAATATCAGAAGAATGTGGAAAAAACAGTATTGGCTCCTAAATTTTGGAGGTCACTCTTGCCTCCACCAAGACTTAAAAGGTAGAACATTTCCCAAATATTGGAAGGATAGTAAGTAGTCAAAAAGAATGACACATTTTCACTATTATATTAAAACTGGGATCACATGAAACATAGTTTATATTTTTATTTTGAAATTAGCATTGCATCATGAGACTTCTGTTGTCTTTCAGTGTCCTTTGTGAGCATGGTTTTAATGATTGCATAATATTCCACCATATACTATTTCCCAATTGCACAAATTCCTGTTTTTTTTCTGATCTCTTTAAAAATCTTTAAACTTTCACAACTTTTAATTTCAGTGACTCATCAAATATTTGATTTTATACAATTTATCAAATCTTGGAATCAACTTTTTTGGTTTCTTAGTCTAATATTTTATAATTTAAAAAATCAATTATCTTATGCTTTTGGCATATGGAGTTAAGGAGTGTCTGTTTCCAAAAAGGTAATATTTTTGGGCATTTAGACCCAAATGATGCTATAATGTCACTTTATAGGTATGCATTAGCTGGATTATGAAAAACTTCTGCTAAAATCCAGATTTCTTCACCAATTATTGAATAGTCTCTCCTGAATAAGTCTCAATTCATTTGGGCTCCTTGTTTTTGAATAGTTGGAACACAATATTTGATTTTTCTTTGTAATTTTTCTCAGAACTATGTTCTCAGAAATTCTTGAATTTTCATTTTACATCCATGTATTGTATGAGCAATACAATGGCAGTAACCTAGAGAACTATAATGTCAGCATAAAATATGGTTACTGACTGTTAACCAAACTTGTCATGGTTAAGGGTTCTCAGATTACCAGTGTGCTCTGGAGCTCTCTCCTTCCCTTCCTTCTCCTTTTCCTCCCCTTCTTCCTCTCCCTCCCTTTTCTCCTCCTCCTCCTTCCCCTCCTCCTCCTTTTGCTACCTTACATAGTTCCTCATGCAGAAAGCTAATGTTTTATCCTTTAAAAATTCTGCCATACAGCTGTGCTGACTTAATATTAAAATCCTTCAACTGCTTATACAAAATGACCCTTGAATGGTTTGAATTAATGTTGAATGATGGAAGAAGTTGAATTTCTGCATGTGACTGAATGTCTAATTTATTCTGTCATATGTCCTTAAATGTAATTTTGAAAACAAATTTATTATTTGTATTATTAATGTTTATTTTTGAGAGAGAGAGAGAGAGTGTGTGTGTGTGAGTGGGGGAGGGGCAGAGAGAGAAAGGGAGACACAAAATCTGAAGCAGGCTACAGGCTCTGAGCTGTCAGCACAGAGCCCAACATGGGGCTTGAACCCATGGATCACTAGGTCATGGTTTGAGCTGAAATTGGACACTTAACTGACTGAACCATTCAGGTGCCCAAAAGTTTTATTATTATTTTATTAATGAAACTTTTAACAGTATTTTCAACTAAAAATAGTTTTATCTTCTATCCAATCAATATATCCTCTTATTTTTTTGACCTGTACATAACATTTTTATAATATACTTTGTATAACATGCTGACATCACTATTGGTCAAACAGTAAATTGCTTTGAAAACCATACAGAAATTAAAACATTTTGTTCAAAGATAGCAGAATTCTGAAAAATTAGAATATTTTTTCTTAGTTATAGGAAAGGAAGTCACTTATTTAATTGGCAGTCATTTCCATTAATTTGGATTTGAACTATTTAAAGTGCTAAAGCATATTATCTTTTCTTAAAGTTTTCTTTTTATGTTTATTTATTCTGATAGAGAGCATGCATGAGCAGGGCGAGGGACAGAGAGAGTGGAGAGACTCCCACGCAAGCTCTGCTCTTTTTTTTTTTTTTAATGTTTTATTCATGTCTGAGAGAGAGACCGCATAAGCAGGGGAGGGTCAGAAAGAGAGGGAGACACAGAATCCGAAACAGGTTCCAGGCTCTGAGCTAGCCGTCAGCACAGAGCTGACGTGGGGCTCGAACCCATGAACCGTGGGATCATGACCTGAGCCTAAGTCGGACGCTTAACCGACTGAGCCAGCCAGACACACCTCAGGCTCTGTTCTTGATTCCAGCAACTGAGATCATGACTCGATCCAAAGTCAACAATCGGATACTAAACTGCCTGAGCCACAAAGGCACACCCAAAGGCTTTTTATCTTAATTCAAGCTAATTTTAAAGGGTACTGTAACTGCTAAGTTTAGCATTAGAAAAATATACATAAAAGTGTAGGCCCAAATAGTTAAGAATAAAATGGGAGGAATCAATCTACCCAATTTCAAGATTTATTAGATAGCTACTATAATCAAAACCATATGGTACTGACAGAGAGGCGTATATATAGATCAATGGCTTAGAACAGAGAACTCGAAAATAGACCTACACAAATATGCTTCCCTCAGTGGAGGAGGGAGAGTCTTTTCAACAAATAGTGCTGAAGCAACTGGACATTCATTGGCCTATGTCTCATACCTAAGACAAAATTAACTTAAAACGGATCACTGACTTAAAAATGTAAAATAATGAAACTTGAATTAAAAAATTATTTGAGATCTAGGATTAGATAAAAAGTTCTTAGACTTGACACCAAAAGCACTCACTGTGCATGAAAGAAAAACTTGATAAACTAAAGTCGTCAAAATTAAATATTTTTGCTTGGCAAAAATCCCCAGCTAGAGGATGAAAATACAAGTTGTGGACAAGAAGAAAGTATTTGCAAAACACATATTCAACAAAGGACTAATACCTAGAATATATAATAAATTATCAAGACTTAAAATTTTATATATATATTATAATATAATATATATCTATATATAATTATATATATCTATAAGATATACATATATATACATATAATATACATATATACATATATATGTAAGAAATGGGCAAAATACCTGAACAGACATTTCACTGAAGATGAAATACAGATGACAAATAATTACATGAAAAAATGTTCAACATCATTAGCCATTAAGAAAATGCAAATTAAAACCATAATGAGATATCACTACACACTTACCAGAATTGCTAAAATAAAAAATAATGACAATACCAAATGTTGGCAAACATGTAGATAAAGTAGATCACTCGTACACTGCTGGTGGGAATGATACAGTTATTCTGGAAAACAGACATTTCTTTAAACATGCAACTACCATACAACTTCATAATTCAGGTCAGAGAAATTAAAACTTATGCTCACACATAAATCTGTGCAAAAATGTTTGTGGCAGCTTTATTCATAATAGAGAAATCTGGAAAACAATCCAGATATCTTGAATGTATGTATCTTGAATGAATGTATACCATGGTATACTATTTAGCAATAAAGAAGAACAACCTTTTGATACATGCAACAATCTGAATGAACCTCCAGAGAACTATGCTAATGAAAAAAGCTAAATTCAATAAATTACCTGCTGTATGATGCTATTTATATACATCTTGAAATGTCAAAACTACAGAAATGGAGAACAGGTTACTGGTTTTCAGGGGTCAAGAATTAGGGAAGGGAAGTGAATTGGGGTACAAAAGAGGGATCTGTGTGATGATGGAAATGATCTCTATCTCAATTATGTCAATGTCCACTTCCTAGTTATCTGGTATATATACTGGTACTATAGTTTTACAAGATGTTACCATTGGAGGAAGCTAGACAAAGGTTGCATGGGATTTCTCTGTATTGTTTCTTATAACTTCATGTGAACCTATAATTATCTCAAAAAAAAGTTGAATTACAAATGAAGATAAGCGGTACCTAGGTGGCTCAGTCAGTTAAGCATCTGACTCTTGATTTCAGCTCAGGTCATGATCTCACAGTTCATGAGTTTGAGCCTTGCTTTGGGCTCTGCACTGACAGTGTAGAGCCTGCTTGGTATTCTCTCTCCCCTCTCTCACTGCCCCTCCTCCACTCGCATTCTCTCTCTCTCTCTCTCTCTCTCTCTCACACACACACACACACACACACACACACACACAAATTTAAACATAATTTTTAAAAAGCATTCAGCTTAAAAAGCAGGAAGAATGTACTATTAAGAACAACTTTATGACAATAAATTTGACAATTAGATGAAATGAACAAATTTCCTGGAAAACACACCATCAAACTCAATCAAGAAGAAACAGATAAACTCAATACCTCTATAAGTACTGAAAAAAATTGAATTGTAGTTAATATTTTTCTAAGAAAGCTCCAGATCTAAGTTGCTTTACTGGGAAATCCTACCAATGTTCAAGTAAGAAATGAGGCCAATTCCATATAAATTCTTTGACGAAGTTGAAGAAAAGGGATACTTCCCAATTTATCAAGTTATTCTATGAAGCCAACTCTACTCTGATACCAAACCAGAGAAAGACATCACAAGAAAATTACAGACAAATATTCCTCATGAATGCAGATGCAAACATTGTTAACAAAATTTTATCAAATCCAATTCAGAAATATATATTACATGATACAGCATGACCGGTTTAGGTTTATCCTGGAAATGCAAAGTTGGTTTAACAATCATTTGAAAAAAAAATAACGCTATGATTTTCTCAAAAGGTACAGAAAAAGCATTTTATAAAATTTTGCATTAGTTTGTGAAAAGTAAAACAAACAAACAAACAAACAAAAAAACCCTCTCAGCAAAGTAGGAATGAAAGGGAACCTCCTCAACATAATAAAAAGCATCTAAAAAGTCCTACAATTGATATACCTAACAGTGAAGCCTGAATGATGATCCCTTACGATCTGGAACAAAACAGTAATGTCCGCTTTGGCCATTTTTATTCAAATTTGCATTGGAGCAATAAAATGACATAAAGAAACAAGAAGAAACCAGATGGGAACAAAAACTATATTTATTTACAGGAAACGTGATCATCTATGTAGAAAATCTGATGAAATATACATAGTAACTAAACATCTTAATTTAGTAAGATAAATATAAATGTACAAAAAATGATTTCTCCATACTAATAACATTTGGATTTGAAATTTTAAAAATAATATTTATAATAGTATTAAATGTTATAAAACATAATTTTTGTGTGCTCTTATTTTTTTCCTTTTTTAATTTAAATTTTTGTTAACATATGGTACAATATTGGTTTTAGGAGTAGAATTCAGTGATTCATCACCTATATATAGCACCCAATGCTCATCATCACAAATGCCCTCAGTACCCATCACCCATCTAGCCCCTCCCCCACCCACTTCCCTCCATCAACCCATAGTTTGTTCTCTATTATTAAGAATCTCTTGTGGTTTGTTTCCCTCTCTCTTCCCCTCACCCTTCCCGTATGTTCATCTGTTTTGCTTCTAAATTCCATATATGAGTGAAATAATATGGTATCTCTCTTTCTCTGATCGACTTATTTCACTTAGCATAATACATCCTAGCTCCATCCACATAGTTGCAAATGGCAAGATTTCATCTGTTTTGATGGCTGAGTACTATTCCATTGTATATATACACAACACATCTTCTTTATCCATTCACCAATCAATGGGACATTTGGGCTCTCTCCACATAGTTTGGCTATTGTTGATAATGCTGCTATAAACACTGAGGTGCATATAGCCCTCTGAATCTGTATTTTTTTATCCTTTGGGTAAATATCTAAATAGTGCAATTGCTAGATCATGGATAGGGTAGTTCTATTTTTAGTTTTTTGAGGAACCTCCATACTGTTCTCCAGAATGCCTGTACCAGTTTTCATTCCCACCAGCAGTGCAGAAGGATTTCCCTTTCTCCACATCCTGGCCAACACATGTTGTTTCTTATGTTGTTAATTTTAGACATTCTGACAGGTGCAAGGTGGTATCTCATTATGGTTTTAATTTGCATTTCCCTGATGATGAATGCTGTTGAGCATATTTTCACATGTCTGTTAGCCATCTGGATGTCTTCTTTGGAAAAGTGTCTATTCATGTCTTTTGCCCATTTCTTCACTGGATTATTTGGTTTTTGGGTGTTGAGTTTGAAAAGTTCTTTATAGATTTTGGATATTAATCTTTATCATATATTTGCACTATTCATGTCTTTTGCCCATTTCTTCACTGGATTATTTGGTTTTTGGGTGTTGAGTTTGAAAAGTTCTTTATAGATTTTGGATATTAATCTTTATCATATATGTCATTTGCAAATATCTTCTCCCATTCTGTGGGCTGCCTTTTAGTTTTGTTGATTGTTTCCTTCACTATGCAGAAGCTTTTTATCTTGATGAAGTCCCAACAGTTCATGTTTGTTTTTGTTTCCCTTGCCTTTGGCGACATATCTGGTAAAAAGTTGTTGCAGCTGAGTTCAAAGAGGTTGCTGCCTGTGTTGTTCTCTAGGAATTTGATGATTTTCCTGTGTCACATTTAGGTCTTTCATCTATTTTGAATTTATTTTTGTGTATGGTGTAAGAAAATGTTCAGTTTCATTCTTTTGCATGTTGCTGTCCGGTTTTCCCAATACCATTGTTATAAAGACTGTCTTGGGGCACCTGGGTGGCCCAGTCGGTTAAGCGTCTGACTTCAGCTCAGGTCACGATCTCATGGTTCGTGGATTCAAGCCCCTCATTGGGCTCTGTGCTGACAGCTAGCTCAGAGCCTGGAGCCTGTTTCAGATTCTGTGTCTCCCTCTCTTCTTACCCTCCCCTGCTCATGCGCTCTCTCTTTCTCTCTCTCTCTCTCTCTCTCTCTCAGAAATAAATAAAACATTAAAACTTTTTTAAATAAAAAAAGACTGTCTTTTTCCCATTGGATATTCTTTCTTGCTTCATTGAAGATTAATTAGCCATATAGTTGACTGCTACAACTAATACATGAATTCAGCAAAGTCACAGGATACAAAATCAACATGAAGAAATCTGTTGCATTTCTATACACCAGTTACAAAGCAAAAGAAAAAAGAAATCAAGGAATCCATTTGCAATTGCAAATAAAACTATAAGATATCTAGGAATAAACATAACTAAACAAGTAAAAGATCTATACTCCCAAAACTATAGGACACTTATGAAAAAAAATTGAAGAGGACATAAAGAAATGGAAAAGCATTCCATGCTCATGGATTGGAAGAACAAACATTGTTCAAGTGTCTATACTACCCAAAGCAATCTACATTTAATGAATTACCTATCAAAAACCACCAACATTTTTTCACAGAGCTAGAACAATTCTAAAATTTTATGGAACCACAAAAGACCCCAAATGGCCAAAGAAAAAAATGGAGGCATCATGATTCCAGATTTCCAGCTATCTTACAATGCTGTAGTCTACAAGATAGTATGGTACTGGCACAAAAACAGGCACATAGATCCAGGGAACATAATAGAAAACCCAGAAATGGACCCACACTATATGGTGAAACATAATTTTTAACATCAAAATAAAACCATTTTTTTTCTTTGAAGACACACTTAAGAAAATGAAAAGATAAAGCATAGATTGGGAGACAGTGTTTGCAAAACATATGTTTGACCATGGGGCTTATATAGAGTGAATATATAAAAACTATTACCACACAATTATAAGAAAACAACCAAATTACAAAGTCTTCAGAAGAGCTGAGCAGAAAACATATGAATGTTAAATAAGCATATTAAAAGATGTTCAACATTTCTAGCCATCAGGGAAGTGCAAATTAAAACCGCAATGATACATCACTATACATTCTCTAAAACAGCTAAAATTTAAAAGACTGACCATATCAAGTGTTGGTGAGGATGAGGAGCTACTGTAATCCTCATATATTGTTGGTAGAAGTGGAAAGTGATACTGCCACTTCTGGAAAATTACTATGACAGTATCTTATAAAGTTTTATATGCACTTATCATAGGACCCCACAATTCTATTTCTGGACACTTATCCAAGAGAAATGAAAACATGTCTACGTAAACACTTGTATACAAATGTTCACTGCAGCATTACTCATAATAGCCAAATACGAGAAATCCAAATGCCTATCAACTAGTGAATGGATAAACAATTTGTGATATATCCATAGAATACTACTTGACAACAAAAGAAGCAAAATATTAATGTATACAGCAACATGGATGAACCCCCAAACCATTCTGCTAAATCAAAGAAGTCAAACTCAAAATGCTAATACTATATAATTCCATTTATATGAAATTCTAGAAGAAGAAAAATAGAAGTGGCAGAAATGAGAATAATTGCCTACAGTCAAGGATCACACAAAAGGAACAGGTGCAGAGGCACAGGAGAAAACTTTTAGGGTGACTTTGATGGTGGTTATAATAGAACCCTATATCATTAACAAAATTCAGCCAACTATGCATTTAAAATAGGTACATTTTAATGTATTTAGACTATACTTCCATTAAGCTGAGGTAGGTAGGTAGGTAGGTTGGTAGGCAGGCAGATAGACAATGATACAGATAACCAGCAGTAATGCCCTTCTGACTGCTATAACTTACCTGTGTTAGCGGTCTCCTCAGATTTTTTGCCAGCACTCTCCTTGTAATCTCCCATGGCTACCATGTAGTTCGTACAGCCAGCTGTTAGGTTGGTGCCCATTCTCTATCAGGTGGACACAACTAGGCATAATGCAACTTTTCAAAGGCATCTCTTTGAATTCATTTGGGAACAGAGGGATGTCTGTAAAAGTATCCTTAATTGATGGTTTAAAAATGAACAAGTACTTTCTTAAGCAGTTCTGTAATTTCTCACTTTCATTGTGAGTCCTAGTGAACCATAATAATCATTTTATTATTCTAGTACCTTTGTTGGCACAATGCAAAATATAATACTTTCCATAGATGGGCCTCAAATGTACATCTGGTTTCTTTCTTTTTCTTGTTTTGTTTTTTAAGTCTTTGATGAAGTTTGGAACTTCTGACTCATAGACCTTTTTGCAAAGGCTGACTCTTTTTTTCCTCCATTTTTGTGAGTATTAAGAATGGTTTGCTTCTTTTATGTGCATATTTCCATTTACTGTATTCTAAATGATTTGTCTAATATCTTGACAGCTATTCTTGTAATGTATTTTTAACTTATCTGAGATCTTCTGAGAAAAAAATACAGAAAATTCAAATTTGCTTTTTCTTACTGGCTTTTTTTAATGTAATAGGGTAAAAAAAATTATATGATAAATAAATACTAAGTTGCAATTATTACCAAAAACTTTTAAAATATTAATATAAGCAGAAAGTAAAAGCAAAATTGCTAGAGGCATATATCATATGAGAGAATTAACACATGATCCAATAAATAGTAATTATAAGACATGCCATAATAATAGTATTAAAGAGAAAAAGAAAATGTTGATTCAATTCTAAGAAGCTTACAATCTCAGGGCTGAGACAAAACATAATTGTATAAAATAGTCAGAATTTATTGTAACGTTTTATTTTACATGGGGAAAATGTTTCCCTGGTCTTTTCCAGACCTTACTTGAAACAAGTTCTATTTTTATTAGTATTTTTTTTCCACCTGAACCATCTACTGAAAGCAGCATAGAAAAAGAAATGCATAGGAAGGTGGGTTCTTTTAATTTTAAAAAAATCTTTATTTTAGAGAGAGAGAAAGCATGTGAGCTGAGGAGATACACAGAGGGGGAGAGAGAGAAAGAGAAAAAGAGAGACAGAGAGATAGAGAGAGACAATCTTAAGCAGACTCTACACTCAGCATGGAGCCTAACATGGGGCTCGATGCCACAACCCTGGGATCATGACCTGAGCTGAAATCAAGAGTCGGATGTTCAACCAACTGAGCAACCGATGTGTCCCTGAAGGTTTTTCTAAAAGGATTATTATCTTGTGATATAAGAAAAATATAGCAGAGGTAATACAAGATGAATAATAGTGAAGTTTCTTTTTAAACCGATTCCTTTGAAATTTAAGTGAAAAAAACAGTTTTTTTATTTTCTCAAAATTACTTGAAGATCCTATGTATGTTTGTGTGAATATAATGAATATATTCTTTTTTATTTAAATTTGAGTTAGTTAACACATAGCATAATATTGGTTTCAGGAGTAGAATTTAGTGATTCATCACTTACATGTAACACTCAATGCTCTTCTCAAAAATCGCCCTTCTTAATGCCCATCACCCATTTAGCCCATTCTCTCACCTACCTCCCCTCCAGCCACCTTCAGTTTGTTCTCTATATTTAAGAGTCTCTTATGGTTTGCCTCCCTCTCTGTTTTTATCTTATTTTTCCTTCCCTTCCCCTGTGTTCATCTGTTTTGTTTCATAAATTCCACATGAGTAAAATCATGTGATATTTGTCTTTCTCTGACATACTTATTTTATTTAGCATAATACACTCTAGTCCCATCCATGTTGTTGCAAATGGAAAGAGTTTGTTCTTTTTTGACTGCCAAGTAATATTTCAGTGTGTGTGTGTGTGTGTGTGTGTGTGTGTGTGTGTGTGACATCTTCTTTATCCTGAACATACTTTTATTGAAATATATTTAACATCTAACACATAAATTTAAGGTCTACAATATTTTAATTTGTTACATTCATATATTACTATTGCCATTGTTGCAATAATTAGCACCTCTGTCACATTATATAATTACCCTTTTAAGTGGTTAGATTAATCATATATTAGCAAGTTTGTTGATTATAATAAAATATTGTTGCCTATATTAACCATGTTGTGCATTAGATCTCTAGAGCCTATTTACTACTCCTCGTAAGTCTATACTTTTAAATAACATTTGTCCTATGCCCTCATAATTACCATTTTAATCTGTTTTTATGACTTTGGCTTTTTTCACTTCCACAAAAGTGACATCATAGGATACTTGTCTTTCTTTGACCTATCTCACTTATAATGTCCTTAAGGTCCATCCATGTTGTCACAAATGGAAGGCTGTACTCCTTTCTCATGACTGAATAATGTTCCACTACATATATGTGTGTGTGTGTGTGTGTGTGTGTGTTATTTATCCATTCATCCATTGATGGACATTTAGGTTGTTTCCAAAATTTAGCTATTCTGAATAATGCTGCAATAAACATAGAAATGCAGGTATCTCTTTGAAATCCTATTTTCATTTCCTTTGAAATTCCTTTCATTTCCTTTCATGTATCCCCAGAAGAGGGATTGCTGGATCATATGGTAGTTCTATTTTTAATTTTTTGAGGAAACTCCATATTTTTTCCATACTGGATGAACCAATTTACATTCCCACCAATAGTATATGAGGCTTCTGTTTTCTCCACATCCTCACTAGTACTTGTTATCTCTTATCTTCTTGATAACATCTATTTCAACAGGTGTGAGGTGATATCTCATTGTGGTTTTGATTTACATTTCCCTGATGATTAGCAGTGTTTATGTTTTCTAATTACCTAACTTCTAAAATGACGCATTAAATAAGTTTGTTTTTCTCTCCTCAAAGAACATACAATATGAAAATACCCATGGTCTAACAGTAGTTCTCACAAAACACTAGTATTGGCTTGAAGGAACTGTATAAATGAAAACTCTTTTTTGCATAGGATTTAACAGGAAATTTAAAAAGATCTAAAATTGCATAAGATTATAGGCTTTGAAGTTCAATTTTGAAAAAAATGTGTAGGAGAAAAGAAGTAAAAAATTAACTGAAATGAAAAACAGGAAGAGAGAAGTTTCACTACTACACTGATTCATAATTTCTGTTTATGCAAATGCCATGACTATAAGAACCTTGAAAGGAGACACAATGTCTTACTCATTTTACATTCTTACCATTGAACTTGGCACCTGGTATCTAACAGGATTGAATACATGAGTTAATGAGTATACTTTCTCTCTGTCCCTCTCTTTGTGTGTGTGTGTCTGTCTCTCTCATACACACACACACACACACACACATTGCACAACAAAATCCGGAATAGAACCGGGAGACATATGGTAGGACTCAGGCAAATGAAATGTATTTTGAGTAATCTTTTGTTATGATTTTAATGTTTGAAAAGAGTTTCATAATTTACCAAAAGCAGCTTCATTTTTTGAAGATGTAATGTAAAACATTTAAAAACTAGCAATTTTATGGTTTTATAGAAATTTAATTACTGGTTGGCCCAGCATGAAAGGGAGTCACTTGACATTTTGCTAAATTCATATACTAGAATGTTAGCCCTGGAAGAGGTCTGTGTTCCCAAGTGACTAAGCTCTAGGCAATGGAATGTGTGTGAAAGTGATGTGTGCCCCTTCTTGCCTGGCCCAAAAGCTCCTCTCGAGAACATGTGTGCATTCTGCTCTTTGGAGAACTTCTCAGAGTTCTTTCACTCTCCTGGCCAACTGGGACAGAGACAACCACAGTGGTTAAGTCACCTATCAAACATCTACCATGAGACTCTGTCAGCCTCAGTTACTGACTGATCCCACAGAGAATTTCTGGTCCCACTGACCAGAAATACCACCACAAACTGTTGTGTGAATAAGAATTAAACACCTACTGTTTATTAGCCCCACACATTTTGAGTTTATTTGAAAAAGCACCTGACATTACCATAATACACCACTCTTTTCAATATTTCTTAACTACCTGTCTAAAGTCACTCATTTAATTTTCATTCGATAGTACTTTCTTTCAGCTCCTCATCACTATGGTTGTGAAGGACAGGAACATTAGTAAAACATACTTTTGTCACCAAAGAATTCCCCAACTGGTTAGAAAAGGAAATAAGTAAAAAAACAGTACAAGTTATTGCAAAATACAATCTTGTGTGCTATGAAAGTATATAAGAGGAATCGTACAACTTGAGAGCTGGGGAGGTGACAGATCAAGGAAAGCTTCCTGAAGCAGGTGATATGTAAGCAACATTTTGAAGGATGAGTAAAAGTAATCAAGTGAAGAAAGAGGAGAAGGGTATTTTAGGTCAAGGTCCCAGTTTGGTGCATAGTGAGTTTAGGGAGCTGTGAGTCATTATAAAGGCCCTGGAAACATGGAGACAGGAATCTGTGAAGTGGGAGAGAAAGAAACATGCCAAGTGGAGGGGATACCCACAGCTGCTGCAGTGTCTGAAATGGTAAAGTACAAGTGGCTACAATCCCCCTGAGAGGCTTTGGCATTGACTATAAATAGGTGAGCTTGAGCAAGGAACGTTCCAATACCTGACCAAATGTTTAGAGGTATCTAATACATAATTTTTCCATCTACTTTCCTGTCAAGGCAAAAATACAGGAAGCAATATAAAAATTCTCTGCAAAAGCCAGGTTAGTTTTGTTTTACATTTTTTTTATTTCTTAACTTTTGGCTAATATATCAGAGCAAACTATTTTGATCTGTACCTTCATTTGCAAAAGGAAGGTAAATAAATAAATAAATAATAAATTTTCTACTCTGTTGTTTCCATTGGCAGCTTATGAAAACAAGCCAATATTAAGNTCATATTCTCCCAATTTCTCATTAGATATGACACACTGGAAGTCATGCACATCGTTGGTAATTCCATAGTTGTTGGGGGTCAGGAATGACTTTTCTCTAGTCAATCATCCCTAAAAATGTCCAGCGTTGTGGGTATTTTTTAAAGTCTTTAAAGAACCTGCTATCGCTGCTGTCATTTGTCTTTAGCAGTGACCTTTGTTTCTGTCTTTTCTGCCTCTGCGTGAATACCTAGTGAGTGTACTTTGGAAGCAGAATGACAGACAGCCATCATCACCAGCAGGGCTTCTTGAAATTGATGCAACTCGAGGCCTTGTCCAAGAGTTAATAAAGACCACATTTAATTAAAAAACGAAAGGAAGAAAAGAAATCTCATTTCCTACTGCAAACTTTAGAAGGGCTTTCAGAATTGCTAGACAGAATGGGATTGGTTTTAGAAAAGAATAATAACAAAGTATAACTGGGGATACCTAGCTTATAACAAAACTACCTGCCAAGAGAATCTTCCAAGTTCATTAGATGGAAAGCTGCCCTTCATTCTTGGAGATGAAAAATGTGGTCTTCTCTAAGGGACAGCTGGAACCCACATGTACTTCTCTAATCACGCATAGCCTTGAAAAGAATCTGAACCTTTTCTTTAATTTTGTCATGGCTTTTTGGCCACCACCTGCTGTGTTCCTGAGGCTCACCCCAGGAGTTCTGTGGCCCCATTTCTTTCCTTAATAAACTTGCCTCTCAAGCCCAGAGATGAAATAGCCCCTTTCCTGAGTGTGTGCAGAGCAGCTGCTGCAGGGGCTGCCCTTCGAGTCTGAAATGACAAACTGAAAGCAGCTGTAGGCCTCTTAGAGGTCTTCTGGCACAGAGTACAAACAGGTCACCCTGGGAAGTGAAAGCTCTCATTACGTTAAAACGCTCTGTGTTCCTCATTTGATGATCACACACGTTCCACACACATTGTTCTGCTGTGAAGTATTTTTTTTAAAAAAAACAATGCTGATGTTCACAGAAAAGCAAGGAGAAAGGCAAAAATTCCCATTACTAACATTGAGCTTCTCAAACTCAACCATTTGGACCACAGGAAAAATTGTAATGTTTCATTTTATTTTACCTGGCTAGATGTCTTTATATCAGGAAGCTGTAATCAATAATTCTACATAATATGGAAATCCACAGATAGCTCTGAGACTGTCATTACTCTATCGATGACCTATATCTATGAGGGAGAGATATCAGATTTCCAAGTAAAAAAAGCCAAAAGAAGGAGGAGAGATGAAGGAGGAGGGTGGGGGGAAACCCCAAATACTTGAGGTTAAAATTAAGTTAAACTGCCATGCTATATACTAAAACANTAAAAAAGCCAAAAGAAGGAGGAGAGACGAAGGAGGAGGGTAGGGGGGAAACCCCAAATACTTGAGGTTAAAATTAAGTTAAACTGCCATGCTATATACTAAAACAGTAGTTTTTTCAAAGTATAGTCCCTGAACCAGCAACTCCTGGGAACATGTTAGAAACATACATCTTCAGGCTCCATGCCAGACCTACCTATTGAATCAGAAATCCTGGGCAGAGGACCCTGTATTTTAACACAACCTCCAGGTGATTCTGATACACTCCAAACTTTAAGAGCTACAACTAAATTTTAAGTTTTACTAACTAGTACTAAAACTATTACTCTACCTAAAACAGGCTGGATTTAATTAATGGGTGTTAGGTGATTTAATAAGCACATTGTCTGAATGGGATAAAAAATATCAAAGAATGTAAGGAAGATACAATAAAATGATTGGAGGTTTTTTTGCTTTTAAGTTATGTTATTTAAATTTACATTTGTAAATAACAAAGTCTGGGGCACCTAGGTAGCCAGTCAGTTGAGTGTCCAACTCTTGATTTTGGCTGAGGTCAGGATTCCAGAGTCCGTCCCTTGAGCCTCAAGTCAAGCAGTGTAGAGCCTGCTTAGGATTCTCTCCCTCCCTCTCTCTCCCTCTCTCTGCCCCTCTCCTCTGTTTGAACTTTCTCTAAAATAAAAATACATACATGCATACACACATGTATACATACATACATACATATATACATACACACATACATGCAGTAACTAACAAAGTCTTTTGAACTTGCTAGAACAAGGGCATGCAGGGAGAGAGAGGAGTTAGAGACACTGACCTTCCAAGAGCTTGAATGACAGGATCACCTGGTGCCCTTTTTCTAAGCGTGCCTTTCCCTTTTAACCACTGAAAATTCCTGCCACAGCGAGCCAGTGTACTAGCTGGAGTAGTTTTATATCTATCAGAATAACTGGGGTGGAACAAATGCTGAGAAACTCTAGGTTCAAATATAACTCCAATGATAATAAAGAAAAGTACCTGCAAATTATTTGATGCTTCTTTATACCAGCACTGCACTGAAAACTTTAAAACGTTTAGCTTTAATACCCACAACAACCTCTTAAACTGAACATTATCCCCATTCACAAGCTAGTAAACTATGATGTGGAGAGGTTAAGCAAATTACATAAGTCTCCACACTTAGCAGCTGATATGGTTTGAATGCTTGAAGTCTATCCCAGAGCCCATGTCTTTTTCTCAGAAACAGTGTTTGGGGTTCAGTAGAGTACATATGGCTAGAGACGTGGAATTGGTCATCACTATACACAGCAAATAGTTGAAATGTTTGCAAAAGACAAAGACTCCTACTAAGAAGAGATGAGAAAACTAAGAACAGATGTCTGGGGAAATGACATTTAAGGGCCAACTTTTGGGTGACCAATCTTGGGTTTGCTCAGGACTGAGGGGTTTCCTGGGACAGAGGACTTTTGGTGCTAAATGTGGGACAGTCTCCAGAAAACTGGGATGATTGGTTACCCTCAAAGTGGTGAAATAAGAGACAGTGAAAAAGAATGAGGAGCAAATGGAGATCCAATGCATGGAGCATGGTGTCACAAAGACTGAGTAGGTGTAGAACATCCAGAAGAATTAAATCCTCATTAGTTTCAAAGACTTCAAAGAAGTCAGGAGTAATAAGATGGGGGGGAAAAACACTTTAATCAAGTGGTGGTGACCAAAGCCAATTTACAGGCTTGAAAAAGAAATAGTTGATGAAGAAGAGACCAAGAAGTCGCAAATTACAGAAAAGAAACAGGTATCAATTCAAGAGAGAGGTAGGGTTAGAGAAAGGTAATAGTCTGGGTATTAAGAATAGGCGAGACATAGGGCACCTGGGTGGCTCAGTTGGTTACTGTCCAACTTCGGCTCAGGTCATGATCTCCCAGTTCATGAGCTGTCTTTGTTGACAGCTCGGAGCCTGGAACCTGCTCCAGATTCTGTGTCTCCCTCTCTCTCTGTCTTCTCCCTGCTTGCACTCTATCTCTGTCTCTCTCAAAAGTAAATAAACATTTAAAAATTAAAAAAAAAAGAAAGAATAGGGGAGACATAAGCACATTTTTTAAGTGAGAAGAGAGAAAGTAAGAGACTGGTTTGCCATACTGGAGATGACTGCAGTGACATACCGCGAGAGATGAACATGGATACCCTTTTGATAAAAAGATACAATATGTACCAAATAGCATCTGAGGCGCTTTTTAAAATTAACATAGTGTGTCTGTTAAGGACCAGGCTCTATAACTAGTACCTTTACTGATGCTGCCACAGTAGGCCTCTGCTAACGGAGGCAATCTTAAGAGAAGTGTATTGGCGGCAGCACCTAAAAGTAAATCCATTTTCCTGAGAACTACAAATAAGTAGATCAGAGATATTTACTCTACTAGATACATTCACATTTCAAATGGTTTTCTTAACATTAATTAGCAAAATTCTCACTGAATGTTAACATGTGTATATAAATAATCATAAAATCGAGTTCTTATGAAGTGCAATTTGCCCTTCCTGTTTGTAACCCTGTTTGTAAATATTAGCTTCCCTTTCTTTTTAATCCACTTCAGTTTCTAGCTAAGCAGATGCAGGAGAGGTAAAAATTGTATCTGTGGCCTTCTAGTTTTCATACACTCCAGATAAAGAAAGAAAAAATATTATTTTTTTAAAAAGTCTGTCCTTACATAAAATGATTTGCTCAAGTGGCTTATGCCATTTACTATAACTAAGTAAAACATGAAATTATTTTATCTGTATAAAACAGTGGATATAACCTCTGGACGATGTCTTAGAGCTGTGAACTATCTACAAACGTTCACCAAAAATGAACTCAAATAGAAAAATTCCATAAAGTAGACAAATAACTCAGTGTAATTTATGTCACAGATCAGGGGCTAAGCAAAGGTTAATTCCCCTCGGCTTACAGATGTGCAAACCAGTTTAGGAAGATTTTCTTATATAGAACCAGTGATTTATTTTATTTCTGTTCTCAAACTCATCAGAAAGTTAGTTTATTTTACAGAAAAAAAAGTCCATACCAATTTTTTCTGGAAAGTTTTTTTTTTCCATTTATATTTATTTACACACCAACATACCTCATTCTGCCAAATTAATAGTTTCAAATAGTTTAGATTGTCCTTTGGTCAATAACATCGGTTTGGTTTAAAGGGAATAAGAACCTCAAGGAATAAATATAGTATCTGTTTAAAATAGTTTGTATAGATACACACATGGTAATAAAGCTTGGGAATAGTTAACACATATTATTTTTATAATGGCAGTGATAGTGATGTCAAATTAAATAATACCTTAAGCTATAATAATCATACTACTAAATTAAAAGGCATTTTATCATTAAGATTTTACATTTTCTTCTTAATATAACAGTTCAAAAGAGTTAAATGTTCTCTAGCCAAGAATTTCATAAGATTTTAACCAGTGGATTATGCCAGAAATAGAGATTTTAAGACTACACAGAACAACAAAACTCAACTTCAAGGGCAAAGAATCAACTGATGATTAATTCACCAATAAAGTCAAAGGACAAATTTGAATTTTACTTTTACACACCAGGCCAGTTGTTTGGCTGATGAAACCAATTTGACTGATTCAATATCTTAAAGGAAAAAACCCAACAATTTACCCTTTAAATAATAACTACCATGGTACTGGCTCTTCTGAAACCCATCTGTTTTATTTGATAAGGTATACACAATAATATAAAACTATAATTACAGTTAAACATTATTTGTTATTAAAAAACATTAAATCGCAGAAAGTCCTTGATTCTGAAACTTTCAGCCTTACTTTTATTGAACTGAAGTATTTAAGCTAACACTGCAACTGTATAAACACTAAAAAAATGTTGTAACTATGACTCCACAAAAAAAACAGATTTGTAATTTTAATGAAACACTGTATAGTAAATGCCTTAAAGAGATTACAATCCACTTACATAAAATATTTTAAAACTTTTATTTTCTAATAGTCCATTAGATTCCAGCATATTATTTACTCTCTATAATCACTCACGTTGCCTTTCATTCAAAAAGAATCACTGCTTGCCAGTCACTATGCTCTGGACTAAGTGGGATAAATGGTCAAGTGCCAGTGTCAGGAAGCCTTGATTGACTGGTGAAGCAGAAGATAACAACCAAAATATTGCAACATTTAGAATAAAATGGCAACCTATTAGAAAAGCCATTTGTATATATGATTGACTTCAGTGAAGTCCTCAACTAGGAGAAATTATGGCTAGGAATTTTGCTAAACAAATCTAAAATAAGTATTATAATAAGAAGCATGTGTGTTATATTATACCCTGTCCTCCAAAAAAGTTTCACAGAACATCAAAGCTCTAAATTTTCATAGGTATTTTTGTTAGGACACTAAATTATTTTAATATTTTGCAACTCCCATCTGTTATAAATCTTAGAAAATATTTACTGGATAATCTTTTTTCATTAATGAAAGAGCTGCCACAAAGCTACTAATTCTCAAACTGGTATTAACTATTGAAATATTATAAAATTTGTTATAAAGAAATACTTACTGCCCTACCTTTCTCCCCAAATCACAAATAGAAAACTTTAGAAACTAGATAATACATTCTTATAGTGGTAACAAGACTGATGAGACTAGAGGGTTTGCATTTATATTTCTTTCTTTTAGAAGAAGGAGCTGAATTTTAGAAATACTACATTACAGTTTCTTTCATAGAAGAGCTTTCAGCATCTGGTGTGTTTTGAGGTTTTTTTCTCTCTTCAACTGGTACCTCCCACTATTAAAGGAGGGATACAGAATACATGATCCCAAAAGATACCACTTTGGCATGTGGATTCTTTTGAGCCTAAGGCAAATCAAAACCCAGCAGAAGTCAAGAAAACTTGTAACTCTCTCTTAAGTACCTAAGGAATTTAGTTAGGGGTCCTGGCTCAGAGAGGGACCTCTTACCAGATATAACTTTGATTTGAATGAACTACCAGTCCAGCAGAGCAAATATCTCATTACCAAACATCTGCTATTTTTAATTTTTTTTTAATTAAAGTACAGTTGACACACAATGTTACATTAGTTTCAGGTATATAACATAGTGACTTGACAAGTCCATACATTATGCTATGTTAGCAAGTGTAGCTACCATCTGTCTCTATGCAACACAATTACGATATCATTGACTATGTTCCCTATGCTGTGCCTTTTATCCCCATAACTTACTCACTTTATCTCCTCCCCTTCACCCATTTTGCCCATTTTCCCACTCCTTCCCATCTGGTAACCATCAGTTTATTCTTTGTATTTATGGGTCTGTTTTTGCTTTTTGTTTATTTGTTTGTTTTGTTTTTAGATTCCACATACAAGTGAAATCATATGGTATTTGTCTTTCTCTGTCTGACTTACTTAGCACAATACCTTCTAGGTTCATCTATGTTGTCACAAATGGCAAAACATCTGCTCTTTCTTATTGTCCTGCAAATCACCCTCCTTCCCTTGAAGCCCCAGGCTCCTATCCATCCCATTCTTTAGCTCAGGATGGCGTATAAATCTCAAATGTCTGACTTGTCCTTGGGTCTTATATTCTCATGAGGATGCTATACATATGTAACTAAATTGTTTTATTCCCGTTAATGTCTTGTATCAATTTCTCAGCCAAAGAACCTAGAAGGAGAAAGGAAAAATTTTCCTCCCCAATGCTATTTAATTATATTTTATTGCACAAATAAATTACTCCCCATTCTCTCCTTGAGTCTTTCTCCAAGTATTGTATTTGTCCCTCAGCAACCCTTCATCACCTTCCTAAATAGGTAGCAGTATAAGATTTGAAAAACTCAGTTTATCAACTGGTCTTGCCATTTCTTTGTTACTATTCATTTTCCTTCTCCTTAGGACTCTTATATGAAAAATAAAAAAAGTCCTAAAAAATCCTTGCCAGTCTATCACTAGGAGTTGAGAGTGTTGTTTGCATTTGAGCATAATGCAAGAGGTAAACATTTTTGCATCTAAATTAGTTGGTCACTGTCAAAATTTTTTAGAGAAATTTTGAAGAACTCAGCATTGGTCTTGAATTGTTCCCATATCAGAAAAGCTTTCCAGCGTTGGTGAAGGAACCAGAATCCCACACAGTCAGGAAGAGCTTGGATTATAGTCAATTCACTACTGCCATTTCTTCTTGTTATCTAAAGGATGCCAGTGTTTTAGTCAGTCCCTTTAGCAAAATAAATGGTAATAGGTCTAGGACATACTCAAATGTGAAGGCTCACTGGCCCACCTTCCCTCAGTTTCCGCAGTTAGCTGAGGGAGGACAACCCATTGCTTTGCAGTCTGGCTCAATCAAGTAAGGTGATCTCATTTGGGTCTTAGTATCACAAATCTTAGCTCTTTCATGATTTTAAATTTTTTCATATGTAGCCATTTCCTAAACATCAGCCATATCACACTTGGAATTTTTGTCCCTGCTCCTTCTCTGCAAACTTCACCGTACCAGGAGTTGGGCAGGTTTCCTTCTTTCCTCTTCAAATCTCAATTGCCAAGGGTTATCTGTACCTTGCCTAACACCTTAATCATACTCAGCCTTTAAGGTCAGCTATCTATAGATTGCCTTCAGGCGCCCTACATATACCTGATTTTTTTTTTTTTTTTTTTTTTTTTTTGACTGATGGGCTCTGTTAGACTTCAGATCCACTTAGCTCCATCCTACTCCAACTTTCCCCAACCTTCTTTAGGATATTGGACCTATATGAACCATATTATTAACCTGACCTCTTTGCCCTCTGACTCTCAACTTTATCTGGGCAACGGAGAGTATGATGGCCATAAAAATGCACCTCTCAAATCTCCAAATTCAGGACATGTAGTTACCTGACAACCCTGGTTGCTGCATTCTGAAATCCATCACTGTATCTATGTCAAGGACACACTTCCCAGGCAGTTATTGAGGATAGCAAAGAAACTAAGGGAGGTCCATTCCTAAAAGATCTAGGACTTCTCTGGTGGATGGTTTTGGCTTGAGGACTTTCCAATAGCTTTTTAAAACGTTATTTGAACTGCACCAGAGTCTGACTTGTCTTACCAAATATTCCTTCCTCCTCTATTTCTATAGATGTCAGATGGTAGTCTGACAATTCTCACAGCCTCCTCCTATTCCCTGTTGCTTTCTCTCATAGGTATCTCCCTAATAATTCTACTGCATGACTAATTTCATCTTAGTGTCTTCTTCTTAAACTAATAGACAGGATAAGATAAGAAGATAAGAATATTTATTTCCCTGAATTCTTTGCTGTGAAGCCACAGGTTGGAAGATGGCTCTCTGACAGCATCAGATTTTTCTGGGATGTGTTAAGTGCTCAATCACCTTGTTCTTTTGGATGTAAGGTAGGTAGCAGCTCCATCTCAGTCGCCAACTCTTGGATGCTTGACCATCCCTTGTTACCTTTCACCTTGCCAATGTCTCTGTCCCTTTACTAAGCCCTCTTAAATACATTTTCTTCTAACTTTTTTATTTTAAAATATTTTTAAATGTATAGAAAAGTAACAAAAATAATATATAAAGGCCCTGTATGCCTTCGACTCAGATTTCCCAATGCCAAATACATTAGTGTTCTCTCTCTGTCTCTCTAGATATGTATGTGTCTAATAATTTGGTGTGTATTTCCTAAAAACAAAGACCAAGGGCATCCTCTTACATATCCATAGAATGATTATAAAAATAAGGAACATTTTGGGGTGCCTGGGTGGCTCAGTAAGTTAAGCATACAACTTCGCTCAGGTCATAATCTCACAGTCTGTGGGTTTGAGCCCTGTGTTGTACTCTGTGCTGACAACTCAGAGCCTAGAGCTACTTCAGATTCTGTGTCTCCCTCTCTCTCCTCCCTGCCCCACTCATGCTCTATCCCTCTCTGTCTCTCAAAAATACATAAATATTAAGTTTTTAAAATTTTTTAATGTTTATATAATTTTGAGAGACAGAGAGAGAAAGTGAGGGGCAGAAAGGGGCAGAGAGAGAGGGAGACACAGAATCCGAAGCAGGTTCCAGACTCTGAGCTGTCAGCACAGAGCCCAATGCAGGGGTTGAACTCACAAACTGTGAGATCATGACCTGAGCTGAGGTTGGATGCTTAATGCTGACTGAGCCACCCCGGCATCCCCCCCAAAAAATTTTAAAAGTAAGGAACATTTTAACATGAATGCAATATTATTTTCTAACCTATAGATATTATTCAAATTTTTCCAAGTGATCTAGTAATGTCCCCTATAGAAAAAAGTCTGGTTGAGGTCTGAATCCAGGAACCCATATTACATAATCACTCTTTACATAGGGTATCTATTCTCTTCCAGGATCCTAAAATTTTAAATAATTGGTACCATGACAGGACCGAGGAACCAAAAACCTCAAAATTGGATTCTAGGATCAGTTTACTTACATGCTTAATAAGCATATGGATAACCTTCCTACTTGGTGAGGGAGGAGCATAGGACCTTAGTAATCCATGGAATAAAGTACCCTAATGATGATTCAAATTATCGGTGGTGGCATGGAAGAGAATGCAAGTAGAGAACAAGGCATTGAGAAATCAAGGGAATGCAGCATTTAGTTGCTGTGATGTTAATGACTTTTATAAAAGTGGTATCATTTGATGGCTTCTTCAGATAATCCTAGAGAACATTACAGGGAAAAAGACAAACTGAAAGTTACAAATGCACAACCTAGGGCTTAGACTGAAAATCAGAAGCCCCTGTAGCAGCTTTTAAAGAGACACTTATCTGAATCCACAGAGCAGATATGGCCAAAGATCAAGTACAAAGCCTGAGTATAAGGGTTTAAGAATTGCAACGATAGATAAATGAGTAACCTTGACATATCTCTTATTCCAAGGCAACGACACTGTTGGGGAAGGAGCAGAGCCCTGAGACATGGGATGAAGACACTGAGAAGACAAGATAACTGAAAACTTTGAGTCCCCAAATCTCCCTGCTACCCACAGAAGCAAGTCAGGGCCTCCTGGCAGACCACATTCTCCTGCTATCACCAGGTGCAACTAACAAACAAAAAAATGCCTATTTCTCTGAGGTCCTATCCCCAACCAATTCTCATTATCTCCAGGTGCATATGAAAGTTGGATCCCAGCATAGCCCAGTCATAGGAGAATAAAGCCTGGCCCAGATAGAGACAACGTGTATACCTAAAAACTTGCAGGGTATTGGCAACATAAACCAGCAGGAATCTGAGAAGTATGTATAGAAGTGGATGGATTCTAATATTATATTACAATGGTGTAAATAAATAAATAAATGACCGAGGATTTGGGATTTAATGTGTGTGGGTTACAGCAATACTCTGCTAGGTTGATCATTTGAGCTTAGACTCAACTGTGGTTTGTAATCAGCGAGACTGAAATGTCAGAACTTAAACCCTGACATTCTGTGGAAGAAAGAGTCCAAAATTCCTTGAGGATGAGAACGTTTGGCTAGGTCAATTTCTGTACAGTTTGTTCAGCCACTCCCTAAGCTTAACCCCTGGGAGAGCTCAGCAGACACCCTTTCACAAGGGCACTACGGAATGCATTGGTGAGGGATACAACAACATTCTTGCAAAGCTCTGTGAGGTCTGTCTCCTGAAGATCACAGATGTTGAGAAAAAATACTCAAAGGCATCAGGCTCTCTGATTTTTAATGGCAACCATGGGATCCTGGCATGGTAGGAGCCGGGTGGGAAGGTCTCCCCACCAAAACCATATCAGGTGCAGGGACAGGACAGTAATCACACTGTTTTAACCCACAGAAATCTGTGGCAATGACTAAATGATCATGGGAGGCACCTCAGAATAAAATCATTGCAAGTTCAGCTTTATATGTATATAGGGAGAATTTGAGGCCTAGTAGGCAGTAATCTGACTCCGGTCACCATTATGGGAATTCTCAACCAAGTTTTTAGGTTTGTACCAGTTCACAGAGCCTCTTGAATGAGGATACCAGGTTTCACAGAGAAAGGATCTTGCAAATGGGTGTAATGTAAATTATCATCACAGCCAGTGGCCCTCAACCTTGGCTGCAAATGAGACTCACCTAGCCCTAGTGAGCTTTTTAAAAATAGTGAAGCTTAGGCTCTACCTCCAGACACTCTGACATGTATGCTATAGGAAAAATTGATGGAAAACAAAAACTAAAAGTGGTTAAAGTTTGAAACAACGGAAATGACATTCAAAACCATCCAAATTAACTAAAACCATACCCATATAGAAAAATAACTCAACTTTTATTTTCTTTACAAGGAGAAAAAATTCCAGTATATTTGGTTGGTAGCAGTTTGCCGATAAAAGAAACATGAGGGGAACCTGGGAGGTAAGCATTTGACTTCAACTCGGGTCATGATCTCACAATTTGTGAGTTCAAGCCCCACATTGGGCTCTGTGCTGACAGCTCAGAGACTGGAGTCTGCTTCAGATTCCATGTCTCCCTTTCCTTCTGCCCTTCCCCTGGTCATGCTCTGTCTCTCTCAAAAATAAACATTAAAAAAAGTTTTTTAAAGAAACATGAAAATATAAATAAAATCATAAAAATATTTAACATAACAAAAAAGAAGTTAGTAAGACATTATTAGAATTAATCATATGATTGGAATTTTGTATTTGATGACCAGGAATAAAATGATAAAGATATTTTCAAAAAATGGGTTGTTTAAAAATCCCCCAAAAATAGAAGGATCAAAATAATTTATTAGAAATTAATAAGGAACTTGGGGGACCTGAGTAGCTTAGTCAGTTAAGTGTCCAACTCGACTTCGGCTCAGGTCATGATCTCACAGTTGTGAAATTGAGCCCCCTGGCAGGCTCTGTGCTGGGCATGGAGCCTACTTAAGATTCTCTCTATCCCTCTGCCCCTCTCCCTCAGGGCACTCATGTGTGCAAGCTCTCTCCCTAAAACAAAACAAAAAAACCCCAGAGAAATTAATAATAAACTTTAGCTGCTAATTCATGTAAGTCATAAACTAAGATTGATATTCTACTTAGGGAACTGAAGAGAAAATTTTAAATAGCTAACATTCTGGCAAAACAAAAAGTTATTGAAAATATGGTCAAAAAATCAGTATAAACCAAAAAAATCCATGTTAAGTTCTGATAATATGTATATTGACCTTAAAATATACATTTCTTAATATTAAATATGTTCATGGTAGATAAAACACTATAATCTTAGATTTTGGTAAATTGAATGTTCTCTGTTGCTGTTACAAAACAGTTGATTAAAATATTACAGGAATCACTGTAAGGTGTTAATATCATTCCATAATTTACACAAACTTTTAAAATAATTTAGAAGAGCAAAAACAAAATAAAATAGCTTAGAAGAAATAAATTTTAATTAAAATGAATAGATTTAGTAAATTTTGTGAATTAAATTCTTCAAACTTATTTTAAGCTTATTGATTTTTCAGCCTATTGACATAGTACCTGCTTCTCTAAGAGTTTAATGAAGAGATTTCATGATCTCTAAACATCTCAATTTTGGCTCAGTTCTATGCTGCTTTCAGCTACTTACATGGAATCTAAACATCTAAATATGCCAATGAAACAACTGTTCAATTCTGAAAAATATGTGAAATTAATTCACTGCTATTTTTTTTTTATAAAATGTAAGAATTCCATAGATCCCATCCAAATGTTCAGTTTAAGACAACATTAATTCAGTCAAAAAGTATTTCTAGGTTCTGGTGGTAACAACTACTAAAAGAAAATATGTAAGGATGATGATGAAGAAAAGGAAGAGGAGGAAAATGTGGAGAAGGTAAGGTGAAGAGAAGAATAATTACATGTGTGCTTTCACAGTACCTATGTTACCAGCATTTAATTATTTCAACAATTCAGTGAGATTTTTAAGGTAATGATAACCTTATTTTTTGGACAGGGACACTAAAACTGAAACATTTAACTTCCCAAAGTCTATTCAAAAAAGGAATAAAAGAGTTACAATTAAAAATCAGGTAAGTTTGGGCTCCTGGAGGGCTCAGTAGGTTGAGCATCCAATTCTTGATTTCAGCTCAGGTCATGATCCCAGGGTCAGGAGATCCAGCCCCACATCAGGCTCCACACTGAGCATGGAGCCTGTTTAAGATTCTGTCTCTCTCCCTCTGCCTCTCTCTCACTTTTGCAATCTCTCTCTCTCTCTCTCTCTCCAATAAAAATAAAAAATAAAAATAAAATTAAAAATCAGGCAAGTCAAATAGCATTCTCTCCAAATCTGTGTTGATATGGATTGTGTTTAGGTGAGGTTCATGATATGATTGTCTAGGACTAATGGGCATAGCAATGAAAGGTTTTGAGGCAAGGGTTTCAAAAAGAGTCTCAGAGAGTAAACAGTGATTTGATTGATTGAGAAGCTGAATCTAAATGCCATTAAAAAAAAAAAAAGCATTTGAACATTAAACCTCATTCCTAGTGAATAACTTCTAGCCTAACAAGCAACACTTCTTTTTAAATTTTTTTCTTGGAATCAGTTTGGGGATAAAAAAATTATTTTAGGCTTCCTGCGGGATCTTGGAATTAGAGGGCTTGGGGAAATATTAAAAATTCAATGTTCCCTATAATTATGTTTAAATACCATGGTCTATATTAATCCCACTTTTCATAAAACTCCAACAGGACACCCAATTGCTGAGGATGTGTATGAGGAAGTTTAGACTGGAGAAGCCATGGCCATTGCCAGCAATACTGATTCTGGAGTCAGATGCCAGAGTCAGAACCCCACTACAACTATGTGGCCAGGCCAGGTTACTCAGCCTTCCTGAGTCTATCTCCCCATCTCCAACATCACAGGCTGTTCTGAGAATTAAATGTCTCCATCTAAAGCACTTAGTTTTCTCTCTGGCACATAATAAGAGCTCAGAAAGTTCTGGCTGTTAGCTCTGCTCTAAAAGGGAAATGATTTTGCATTTTTATCCAGGAAAATGGATACTAAAATCCAATACAACATAATTCCAAAAATATACACTGTTAACCAACAACATGCAAAGTTTATACTTTTCCAAAAACAAGTAGGTAAATCTTCAATAATGCCCATATCACACTGTGCCCCACTCACACACATGGAGTGTATTACATGAGACTATTTTGGATTATAGGTCTTCTGGTGTATAAGAGCACTTGTGTGTGTGATTATAGACATTCCATTTCTCTAATCCCATCTGCATTATAGCCTGGACAGTATCATCATTGACATAGCTCAGAATTGAGTCCAGATGGAAGTAAAAATATTTACTAGTCCAATGGAGGAAATGCCATAAGAAAAACATATTTAGTGTGAGATGGAGATAGGAGATTCCTATGAGACTACACCAAATATGGACACTTTGCAATATAAATTTCACCATTCTTTTCATGTGCTACTTTTCCAGTCACTGCAAAATATCTCATTCCTAAGCCTAGTAAGGACAGAGTTACTAAAAATGAATAAGTAACAACTCTGTTATCATCTTTATGTCTTCATTGATGGGAGATGAAAAGAAAGTAAAGAGTTCTTAAGAATGTTGCCTCGTAAAAACTAAGACTGGGGTTTTAATAAGAATAGCAATCCATAAAAATTGGACATCGATAAAAACACAGACTAGTACTTAAGAAATGTAAAAATATTTAAAATGCTATTCTATCAGTATAATTAATCTTCAGCTGTTTCTTAAGCAATATGATAAACTATTGTTTACTTCCTGAATACATGGAAGAGTACATTTCATAGCCCCTAATGATTAGGAAGGACCATGTAACTAGTTCTGGCTGGTAGGCTATGAGCAAAGGTAGTATGCTTCAGTCCCTGACCAAAGCATTTAATTACAGGTGCAAAGCTCTCTCCTTACCTTCTCCATGAGCTTAAATGCTAAAAGATAGTGTAGCATCTAGCAGCCCAGGTCAATTTAAAGCAGGGTCTGACCACCCTACATGGGATTGGAGCATTGCTAATTTATGTTAAATCACTGAGATTTAAGAATCATTAGTGTAGTACACCCAAACAATCCTGCCTAATAAAAGCAAGAAGCAATATTTTTCTGCCATATTCCTGGAGTGGCTATTAAATCCTTCTCATATTACTATTATCAGTGATAAAATGAAACCATCTACACCCACTCAGTGTACTGTCTTATGTGACAGTGTACTCTCAATGATAGAACACTACTCTTGGGATGTCTTCAACAACATGACTTCACAACTCCAAAAAACCTTTGCCTGGGGTGGAGGTGGAAGGAGTTGCAAATAACTGTATTATTTATTTCAGGAACTTCCTGACAATCTGTTTAAATGATTTAAATGTCAAACCATTCAACTTCTCAATTGATACCATCAAATCACTGTTTAATCTCCAAGACTCTCTTTGAAACCCTTGCTTCAAAACATGTCCTTGCCATGCCCATCAGACCTAGACCATCATATTGTGAACCTCACCAAACAAGAATCTGTATCAACACAGTTTTGTGGAGAAACATTATCAGTTGAATGTGGCACACACATCATTAAACCTATATATTATTCCTGGTCTAGAAGGCTCAGGAATTAAGAGGATTTTAGTATATCCAAAAGCAGAGGAGAGCCAACAATTTCAGGAACTGGAAGATTCAGGTACATTGCAAGACAGAGAAGAGGGGGCTAACCATCTCAGAACTAATTGAAAATCACAAGGGTGCAACAGATCTACATTATTTTCTCTAGCTCAATAGACAGGATGATTATTCTCCAGGAAGTGTGTAAAACGAAGACTGCGTATTTGGACAAACCAGGAAGAACTGAAGGAAAGCATGCCTACTGAATTCAGGGGGGTTAAGGAAAATTAACATTAAGAACAGGGAATTGCCTAGTTTCTTCCTATGCCTCCCACACTTTGGCTCCTGAATGCAGGAGCTACATCTATACTCCAGGAAACTATTACTGGATTCAAGAGAAAATGCTACCAAGACTGAAATTCCATGATCCCACACTAAAATAGCAAAGTTCTTGATCCTGTGAATCCTATAAATTTTAGTTCCTCACTCTCAAATGTGAAGGGACGAAAGTTGCCAGATACTTGAAGAAGCCTCCAATATGAAAGAATATCCCTCCCCAAGGGGGAAAAATACTTAAATATTATGGATACTGTGCAAAGCAGAAGAAAACTTCAAAAATAGCTTTTGAAAGATGAGAAATTATTGCGTATATGGGGGAGAGGGACAGAAGACAATAAAAAAGGAACAAGACAAAAACAAGGAACAAACTCTTAAAAATCATAATGATGATAGAAGAAATAAAAACATTCAGTAGTAAGATTAGAAAACAAAGTTAAAATTGTTCTAAAAAGCAAAATTAAAGGACGTGAGATTAATAGTGATAGAACAGAAATGATAGATACAATGGCTCACAGAAAGAATCTGACAAATGACCAATAAGTGTTGCAAAAATAGATAATAGGTAAAACATAAGGCAAGAAATTATCAAATAAATAATAAAAGAAGAAGTTTTTCACAACTGAAACCTGAATTTCTAGATTGAACTGGTCAGTAAGCAACTATTTACTCATGGCCAATCTTGTTTCTTTTTATCCCCACCTATTTCCCTCTCCTCCCTGAGTATTCTGAATAAAATCTAAGCAACATACACCATTTGTAAGTCATTAATATATATCTTTTAAAAATATCCCTTTTATTTTATTTATCCTAAATTATTATGTAAAATTCTTTACTAAACAATAAGTCAGTGTTCACATTTCCATGATTATCTCCTAAATGTTCTCTTTTCTTGTTGTTTTTAACAGTTTGAATCTGGATCTATGAAAGATTCACACAATTGCCATTGTTTATATGTCTCTTTGAGAGAAAGACATGAGCAGAAGAGGGGCAGAGAGAGAGGGAGAAAGAGAATCCCAAGCAGGCTCTACACTGTCAGTACAAACCATGAGATTACGACCTGAGCTGAAATCAAGAATTAGTCACTTAGGGGCTCCTGGGTGGCTCAGAGTTAAGCCTCCAACTTCAGCTCAGGACATGATTTCACAGTTTGTGAGTTTGAGCCCCACGTTGGGCTCTGTGTTGACAGTTCCGAGCCTGGAGCCTGCTTCATATTCTGTGTCCCCACCCCCACCCTCACCCCACCCCATCCCTACCCTGCAGCGGTCTTCCTCTCAAAAATAAACATTAAAAATTAAAAAAAAAAGAATTAGTCACTTAACTGACTGACCTAGGCATCCCCTATTCCTTGCAAAATTTTTGTTGAAGAAACTGAGTCATTTTTCCTTAAAGTTGCCCACTACCTGGATTCTACTGATTACCTCTCTATGATGTAAGTTCCTCTCTCCCTTGTAATTCCTGTAAATTGGTCATGAGATCTTGAGGTTTAAATAGGTTTAGGGTCATAAGACTTGCTCTGTATTTCAATCAAGATATACACAAAGATGATGTCAGCAGCCACTGATATTCACTGTCTGCAACCATTCGTTCACTAGTAATTACAAAACTCTGTCACTCTTATTCTAGCTTTCCTTCTTCTTAATCTGTTAAGTGGAGTATTTATATAAAGAGGAAAATAAATATGATTTCATCAATTGTATAGTTACCTGACATAGTTCTTTTTTTAAAATTTTTTAACATTTATTTATTTTGAGAGACAGAGACAGAGCATGAGTGGGAGAGGGGCAGCAAGAGACATGGAGTCATAGAACCCGAAGTGGGCTTTAGGTTCTGAGCTGTCAGCGCAGAGCCTTATGCAGGGCTCAAATCCATGAACCATGAGATTATGACCTGAGTCAAAGTCGGACGCCTACCCAACGGAGACACCCAGGTGCTCCCTACCTGACATAGTTCTTGTTGGAAAGTCAGATAAATTCTTGATTCTTCCCTATTAGTGAATTTTCAAAATAATGACTTACTTTACTAGTATCTTCCATTGATAACCAATGAATCAGAGGGCTTATATGAACTTATGAATTTAAGTATGTGTATTCCAATACATTGAGGTTATTATTCTTACTGATGCTGAAATTGTCCCATCTTTGGCCACCTAAGCCTAATTAAATTGGCCCCTGAGACTTTTTGACATGATTCAACAGTCTTGACAGCTTTCTTTCTTTCTGACATAATAAATATCCCAGGCTTGTCTTTTCTATTTCCTGATCCTTACCTAGGATCAGCCATAATCTGGGTACTAGGTGGATACATTGATATTGGGTTGCTCATTGTTTCTAGATTTTTTCGGTTGAAAGAGCTAGAAGATACGTCTGAAACATGATATATCAATGACACATCATTGATACTTCCATGCAGAGTTTTTACCTATCCCTGTCAAATCTTCCCTTCTTTCATAAGAAAAACAACAAATCTATTCTTAAGGACACTGACATAATTACTATTTGTTTTATCCCACATGCACAGGAAACCATACAAGAGTAATAATACTATCATCAACTTTATTAGTACTATAACAGTTTAAGATTTTTTTCCTGCAGTTCTGTGGTCCTTACAGAACTAGGAATGTATAGTCAAATTACTGTATTATAAAATCACTTGTAACAATTCATCTCTACAAAGTTATGCCACCAAACCTCCAGCAACAACAAATTTCCTATACCCCTCTTATACTCGATTTAAGATTGGACAGATCTCTCTCAGTTTCAGCTGCTGCCTTCACATTTGCCCATGAAGCTTTCCAGTGAGTACCTGATTGTGACAGCAGTGTTCTCCTTTCTAGATCATCAAAATCTTACTATCTTCCCTCTTCTTTCTCTTGAATTGTTTCTGAATACTACATGGGTTCTTAGCTATCAGTGGTTTGTTCCTACTTACTCCTTTTTTGGTATTTTCTGGAATACTATTTTGTTGTATGGGGAAATTCAGTGGAATTTTAAAAACTATGCAGTTGTCTCTATTTTCAAAAAATTCATGAGCTTAGTTTCATTAATAAATCTCACTCTTCAAAACTTTGATTATCAATACTTTTTGACTTAGAAGACTGGACCCAGTCAATTATCAATCACATTTGAGGTTAGAATAATGCCATTTTCACATTACCCAAATCTCAAAAACAATGTGCCCTTTATGTAGCCTTTCTCAGAAAACTACTAAAGGATGTGCTTCACCAAAATTAATAAGAAAACAGAAGGGAGAATATATAAAATCTAGGAAGCAAGAGCTCTCAGATAGGATACTAGCAGAAAAAGTTCAGGAGGAAAGTTCCAGCATACATTGGTACTTAGACCAATGTGTAGTGGCAGGACTGAAAACTTCAGAGGCAATTCTCGAAAGATAAAGACACTGACAGATTATCTAATGTATTCAAGTCTATAAAATATAATGTTATAAGGTTTTATAATTTTATTGGTATATTTGAGTAGTATAGCAGAAACTTCTAAGTGTTCCAGAATTTTATTTCTCAGTTTTTTACTCCCATGGCTTCTTGAAATAAAAAGGAAAATGTCCCCTGCTTCCTCTGCAGCTAGGGGCAGCTGTATGACTAAGCTCTAGTCAATAAATGAAAATGGGAGTAATGTTTGAAATGCCTAGGAAGTATCCTCAAAGAAAGGAAGTATGCTCTTATTTTTTTCTTTCTTCCTGTTTATGAATGTAATATATGCAAACAGATAGAGCTTGAATAAATCATAAATCATAAGGTAAAAACCATATGACAGAGGAGCAGAAAGATAAAGAGAAGGCTTAAACACAGATAATCACGGTTCTACCATAACAGCTCTGAACTGCTCACCTACAGACTCTTCAAAGGGAAAAGTAAACTTCTACCCCATTTAAGCCACAGTTTTGTTGTTGTTATTATTGTTGTTTTCTGTCACTATAACTGAATCTGATCCCAAATATCATAGGAAGAAATAAATACATTGAGAAATAAGCAAAGGAAAATACAAAGCAATTATTAACCCCAAGGAAAACAAAGGTTGTATAAAAATGCAAAATTCTTCAGAATATACCACTTACCAATAATATATCATTATGATATCATAAGAATGTAAACACTGAAGGGGCACCTGGGTGGCTCAGTTAGTTAAGCACCCAACTTCAGCTCAGGTCATGATCTTACAGTTTGTGAGCTGAAGCCCTACATCAAGCTCTGTGCTAACAGCCCAGAGCCTGGAGCCTGCTTCAGATTCTATGTCTCCCTCTCTCTGCCCCTCCCCCTGCTTGCACTTTGTCTCCCTCTCTCTCAATAGAGAGATAAATAAATAATAAATATTAAAAAATAATTTTAATAAAAAAAGAATGTAAATACTGATTATTGATTTGATCAGTAACTGTCACACAACTATTTAGAAGGAGAAACAAGGTGGTGTGATTAAAAATGTTAACCCTTAACAACTTATAGTCGGTAGTTGACATATTACACTTAAAATTAGTAAATGAACAAATAACAACATAAATGTATTGTTTTAAATATGCCGATAAATACCAGGATAAACTGTTTAAGAGCTGAAAATGTTCACCTCTAGTAGAGAAACTGGATGATGGATTGGTACTGGTGCAGGGCTGCTGTTTTTTATTATAAACCTTGAAGTACCATTTGACTTTTAAACTTGGTGCATTTCTCCCTTTGATAACAATTTAACTGATTTTTTGTTGCTATATTTGGTCAGGTGGTCTAGCTAACTTAGATGCAGCAAGATGCACTTTATTTCAGAGTAAAATGTCATCCTGGCTGGTGATGATAAAGAATACAGAGAAAATATTAATTCATCACTTAATCTTTGCAATGGCACAGTATCTACAACATAGTTAACTTCATTGAATATTTGTGTTTGACCATCAAGAAGATACTTCCTCTTCTCACACTTTAGAAAAGTATTACCTATACCACCCCTTAAGACTCCACATAGAAAACTGCATCAACTTCCTATTGACTTACTGTCTTCCACACTACCCTGTAAGCAACATGAGGACTGAGGTCATGTTTGATTTTCCAGTTATATCTTCAGCTCAGTGTATGGCAAATGGCAATTGTTCCATAAGTATTTGATAACTGAATGAAACCATTTTAGCGCCTAATGTCTATTTTACTTACTATCATCTTATAATGATCCACATACAACTTTTTACTTTCTCATTAAAACATTTCCTTTCTTACTAATACTCAAAAAGAAATCATGGGTACAGTTTTGACAAGAGAAGTCATTCCAGAGAGGGGAATCAATGATATCCAAAACAGAGAAATGGAAAAGTGCGTAGCATCTGACAAATGTAAAGGAGGAAGGGAGGACAAGAGCTTGATCTGGGTCCAGCCTCATATATTTTCAGAATGGGAACCTGAAATTTAGAGACTTTCATTAAATTGCCCAGGGCACACACCCAGTTTGTGGTAGAAAGATTAATTCCCCAGACCTCTAGTATCCACAGCAATGAACTAGTAATTTTTCATTATACAAATATAGGTTAAAATAAATGTATTTACACTCATACGTAATTCCACAAAAATGAACCACATAACTGAGCTTTAGATGACTGTGGCAAACTAATGACAGGAAGTTCTTTTTACATCATTTTATATTATGTTGTTGTTCAAAGAGCTGTTTTAAGAACAATCTCTTTCTGAAACTTATTCAGTGTCTATAACTTTGGACAAAAGTTACCATATATAAACTCAGCAGTAAATTGATCAATAAATCACAGATGTCATGATATGCTTCTAGTGAAAGCTAGATTGAAGCAGAAATGAGTTTTCTTAGAAATCACAGATCTTGCTTAAGAAATAGGAAGTTTGGACCAGTTCTCATGGGTTCAGTTTCCCTTTTCTGCCCAGAAGCATGCTAGCAATGCACCCTGCTTGGGTCACAAGCATTCATATTACACTTATAGGTCGCCCTTATCCACCCTCACCAATAACACTGGTACAAGGGCTGGTGCAATGAAATGGCATGTGCTTACACAGGCTTTCCTTAGCAAAAACATGACTTAGTGTTTTATATTCAAAAAGTTATTTCCAGGCTCTCAAAACTTTTAAAAAATATAAATCCATAACACATAGCAAGGATGTCATGACTATCAACCTTGAGAGATGGGGTTGATATTATTTAAAAGAGGTCTACAAATCCCCTAATTCACTAGAAAACTGTGCAAATTCTTTAAATGTTGAGGCCCTCAATTTATCAGTGTTAAACATGACACTAATTTATCTTGAAATGGGGTTTTCTGATAGTGTTGGCTGTTGATTTGAAGGGAATTGCTTAAATGCTTTTAATGAATATAAAATTGCCCCTTATAGTTTTATATCATGTAACCATTGATTAAATAATCTTGAAGAAGAATAAAAGAAAATGTACAAAGAAACTTTAAGTAGAAAGTCAAAGCTGGAAGGAGCGTGGAGATCACCTGGTAAGCCAATACTGCATTTCATTCTTTGTTCAGTCTTAACCCTTTTTGAGAAAGTAGGACACAGGCCATGAAGTCAGGTCCTGCCACCAACTAGCCTTGTCATTTGGAATTTTTGCTCTCTCTGCATCTCAGTTCCTCCTGTATAAAAATGGAAAGAATAATATCTACCTTGTACAGCTGATATAACTATTAAAGAAAACAATATATAAAATGCATAATTGTGCAACAGATCAGGTAGTCACTGAGGAGTTGTTACCATCTTGATGCCAGCTCTAATTCATTTTAAAATAGTTCTTTGCATGGTTTTCTCTTCAATTTCTCATGACCCTTTCCCCAAACATTTCTAATGCCCTGGTCTTTCCTTTCTCAATCTTCATCTGGCTATGCTATATGGTTTTACTTAAGGTTGTTCTTATTTCAATAAAAAACGTTTCCTTATTTTTGCTGATATTTAAAAGGAAAGATCATTAAAAGTGACAGACTACAATAAATCCCTCCTGAGGTTATATCCCTCTTAGATTTAGTTACAATACAAATATTCTCTTTCTTTTTATGGAAAGATGATCTTGCTGACAGTGATATCCATGTGTGGGCATGTACTTAAAAACCCAATGCATGAGCTGCAGTCCTTTTCTCAATTATAGCTTCTGTGGATCAGCCTATTTTTAAACTTCAGTAAAATCCACTTAAGCCATTTACTACTTTACAGCACTAAAAACATGTTCTGAATCACTGGGGTAAGATTCAAATATGTGAGTTTGTAGTTGTTTTGTGTTAATTGTTTGCTTATTTTAGTCTCTCTATATACATTATGCATTTTACCCAAAACAAAATAAGATTCAGATTTAGAGAAAGAAAACTTCTTTTTAAATGAGTTTGGGACCATAAGAAAATAGCTAAGAAGCTTTTGGTTCTCCCTCTGGAGATAATTCTCTACTGTCAATAGCTTAGAGGGGCACCTGGGTGGCCCAATCTGTTAAGCATCCAACTTCAGCTCAGGTCACGATCTCGCAGTTCGTGATATCAAGCTCCACATTGGACTCTGTGCTGACGGCTCAGAGCTGGAGCCTGCTTTGGATTCTGTGTCTCCCTCTCTCTCTCTGCCCCTCCTTCACTCACACTTGATATCTCTTTGTCTCTCAAAAATGAATAAACTCTAAAAAAATGTTTTTAATAGCTTAGAATTGCTGGGGAAAAAATTAGGAGAGAGAATCTGTCAACAGCATGAGTACACATCACAAAAATTGCCTTTAGCAGCTGCCCCCAAAACTCTGTATTCTGGAAGAGATTCATTTATAACAAGCTTTTGAGTTGAAAGAAAGGCAAGAGAACTTCTCAATATCAAGTAACAAGAAAAATGGAGAAATTGCCTTCAAGTTCCAGGTGAATAATTGCTACTACCTCCAAGATTTGTGCTTATCTTAGCAATCCCCACCCTTTGGAAAATAAGTAATCAAGTGAGATCCCTGAAGAGGTGTAGGAAGGGATTTACCCCAGAGGCTCAGGGAGCAAGTAGCTTTACTGTGAAAGTGTACTAGTGAGATGGGGATGTGCTAAGGATAGTAAGACTATAAATACTGATATGGGTGGGGGAAGGAAGAAGAAGCAGAGAAGCAGGAAGAAGCAGGAAGAAAGAGACCACTTGACAGCCTCTACTATAGAAACACCATACATGTTTACACACTTATAAAACAAAAGATGTAGAAAAAGCATTTATTCTGAATAGTGACTGATCATACTCATTCTGGTGCACTCCTAAAGCCTGCTTTGGTCACCTCTCAGAGCTCTCCTTCTCTCTCAGCCAGTGAGAGCTGCACATTGACCAGTGTGCAATCCTCCACTCTACCTTGGCCAAGGCAAGCCTGAATGGACCATGTTTACTTCACATGGCCCTCTCTGCCACTTTTGTGATCTGGAGAACTGTACTGATCTGTCACAATTGATTAAAATATGTGGATAAAGAAGAGCATCAAGAATATTAAAATTTCAATTTCATGGCAACTTAGGCACCTTCAAGGATCTGATAGAAGAGGTAAAGATCAGATAATCATCTTGCAACTGGTGGGAATTCTTTGGCAGTATAAAGAACATCACAGGGGCACCTGCGTAGCTCAGTCAGTTAAGCATCCAACTCTTGATTTCAGCTTACGTCATGATCTCATGGTTGCTGAGATCAAGCTCTGAACTGGGCTCTGTGCTAACAGCACTGAGCCTGCTTGAGATTCTTTCACTCCCTTTCTCCCTGTCCCTCCTCTGCTTGCATGCACATGCACATGTTCTCTCTCTCTCTCTCAGAATAAATAAAATAAACATTAAAAAAATAACAAAGAAAGAATATCATAAAATGTCACTGAAGCCTGGGGCCAATTTCATTTAAAAAATTATATAATGTTTTATAATCCTAAACTATTACATGTCTATTATTTTCATATGGATAATATCTGTAGAATATTGACTGTTTTCAAACATGTAATGTAGTTTCAACCAAATAAATTTACAGTCATTCTATTGTATAATCAGACTTAACTAGTTTTATTCTAACCGTGGACTTGGGTATTCATAACTTCTCTCACCATCATTATCCTAGCTAATCAAGAATTAACCTTGCTTTATGTTAAAGAAAATAATTCTTTTTTAAAATTTTCTTTTTATATTTATTTTTGAGAGAGACAGACAGAGCATGAATGGGGGAGGGGCAGAGAGAAAGGGAGACAGAATCCGAAGCAGGCTCCAGGCCCGGAGCTGTCAGCACAAAGCCTGATGCGGGGCTCAAACCCACGAGCCATAAGTTTATGACCTGAGCCGAAGTGGGACACTTAACCGACTGAGCCACCCAGGTGCCCCAGGAAATAAATACTTCTAATGAATTACTCTTTGCATTTACAATTGTGTACTGTTTCTTAAAGCAATTCACAAAGCATTCCTGAACATGCGCTTGCTTGGTTTTCTTTCCTCTGTTGCACCTATTGTGGCTCCTCCCACTATCTGTGTAGCAACAGCAACAGTTGGGAATTGGTGGCCATCCCAGAAAATAGAGCATCCTTGGAACTGAAGGCCAGCACTAGGTATTCATGTTTCTAACCTCTTGATTTTTCCATGGGATTGTTAACTATGGGTTGTTGTTTTTTTTTTTTTAGAGCAGGATCCACTCGGGCCCTGCTAAACAAGAAATGAAACAGGGATACTACAATCTATTTCTGGCTTCAGCTTATCAGAGCGTTTAACCAACCTTTACAGAACGCTATGTATGGGCAAAAAGTAAATCAGAGTGTAAAGTTAAATGAAGTTTAAGTGCTTGTGCAACTATTTTATTTATGTAATTATTTTTCCATTTTGTATTATATATAATTTCTTTATGCAATTATTTCAAAACTCAGTAAGAAAGTGTATATATACATACCACTTTGCCTTTTTAAAATCCAGGTGTATTTACGCTACTTGGCATTATTTTTGTGTTCCCCTATCACTCTTAAAAGTTCTAAATAATTTCAAAATGGCTTAAACTAGTAGCTATATCAAACTTTTCAAGAGCACATCCATGGTGTCAAAAGGGAAATACACCAGGAATCTCATTGTGCTTCTGTTCAAATAAATATCTTTAATCATTCTACCCAGGATATCACTAAAGCTAACAAGCAAGGCAGAATTGCACAAGAATACCTTGGATATACATGAACTTTCTTAAAGTATACTCAGTTATTCTGCCTTTCAAGTGACTACACTATCCCTTTTTTATTCACATCACAGGGTTCTTGTGGGACTGATCCTTAAGGGTATCCTAGCCTTCTTTTTTTTTTTTTAATTTTTTTAATGTTTTTTTTATTTACTTCTGAGAGAGAGACACAGCTTGAGCAGGGGAGGAACATAGACAGAGGGAGATACAGAATCGAAAGTAGGCTCCAGGCTCTGAGCTAGCTGTAAGCACAGAGCCCGACGCGGGGCTCGGACCCACAAACTGTGAGATCATGACCTGAGCCGAAGTCGGATGCTAACCGACTGAGCCACCCAGGCGCCCCTATCCTAGCCTTCTTTGTAACAGAGTTCTGTCTAGTCTGCTCTGAAGTTCGGAAAAAAAGGTGTTTCAAAATTCTCAAGTCTCAGAACAGAAGTAGCTCTGTATCACTGCATATGTATTGGTTCATACCACAAATACTCCAGAAGTTGACTTTTATTCCAAGAGAAATCATTTTGATATACTTTGACACAGCAAAATAAATAACAAAGAAATTATAATTAATTTTGTTGTGTCATATTAATTCATATGATAAATGTGAAAAAAAGCTTTTTATTGGGGCTTTTTTTATGATACAAACTTTGGCTTCAGTAGAAAACAGTTTTCTCCTAATTTTTGGCAAGTCAAAGTGGAAATCTCAGCTGTTACAAATAATTAAGTACCTTCAACAATATTTCAGACAAACAGACTGCATTTAGAGCATACATATAAGGTTAAAAGTCAAAATACCCAATTCTAATTTTTACACTAAATTTGCAAACCAACAAATCAGATCCTCCTTGCTCCTACATAAATTAATTTTTGCCAATAAGATAAACACTTAGCAAGATGTGGCCACTTTTTTTTAAGGATACCATTTGTTATATTGTTGAGGAAAAATGACTATAGAGGAAGAAATAAAAGTACATAAATTACAATCACCAATTTAGAGAAAAATAGTAATACAGTATTAGAAAATAATATATAAAAATTGGCCTTATCTAAAATATTAGTATCCTTGAATTCCATGATTTATGTAAGAAGTACCAGAGTGAGTAAAAATAATCTTATCAGAGCATATAAGAAGTATGACAACCTAGTTTTGAAATAAAAAAATAAGAGCATTATTCTTTGTGGTAAGTCCTGGCCAGTGCTGATACTGATGCTATCTTTCCCAAGCCTGGCACCATGAGAGACAATTAATGGCCGTGACCACCCAGCAGTCAGTATTTCAGAGTTGCAATATACCAACAGACAATAGTCATATTATGCAACCTATTAACCATGTAACAAGATAACACTGGTAGTGTAGTCAAAAACTTCCTCTGAAATTGAATGTTTGACCTAGGGGATGTAGACAGCCAACTCAAGTTTTACAATCATTTTATAGTATCAGTCTAGATTAGGCTAAAGCAACAACCCTGAAATCTCAGTGGATTAAAGAACAAAAGTTAACTCTCTTCATGTCCATGGTCTTAGTCAGCGTGAGCTACTGTAACAAATTACCACAGGCTGAGTGGCTTAAACAATAAACATGTTTCTTACAGTTCTGGAAGCTGAGAAGTCCAAAATCAAGGTGCTGGCATTTTGGTTCCTGGTAAGAGCTGTTTTCCTGTCTTGCAGATGGCTGTCTTTTTCCTGTGTCCTCACATGGCAGAGACAGTGAGGGAGCTGAAACAAATCCCATCAAAAGGGACCAACCCTCATGACCTCATCTTAACCTAATTTCCTCCCAAAGGCCTCACCTCCAAATACCATCACATTAGGGGTTAGGGCTTCAACATGAATTGTGGGGGAATACAAATATTCCACCCCTTAGCATCCCCAAAATTCAAGTCCTTCTTGCATGCAAATTACATTCAGTTAACCTCAACCTCCCCAAAAGTCTTAACTCATTCCATTATCAACTCTAATGTCCAAAGTCCAAAATCTCATTGAAATATTATCTAAATTAGATAAAGGTGAGACTCAAAGTATGACTTATCCTGAGGCAAAATTTCTCTCCAGCCGTGAGCCTGTGTGAGCAGATTAAGCTATGTGCTGCAAAGTACAACAGTGGGACAGGCATTGGATAGACATTCCCATCCCAAAAAAGGAGAAATCAGAAGGAAGAAAGGGGTGATGAGTCCCAAGGAAGTCTAAAACCTAGCCAGGCAAATTCCATCAGCTCTTAAGGCTTAAAAACCTCTCTGGTTTGATGTTCTGACTTCTGGATCCAGTTGGGGCAGCAGATCCACCCCTAAGCTCTGCCAGGCAAAGGTCACAATCCCAAGGCAATCACATCCTGAGACCCTAACATGAGGGGTCATGTCCCCAAAACTCTGCCAAGCAGGGGTCCTACTCCTAAGTCTCTGGACAGATGCCTTCAGGGTCATTCTTTCCTTGTCTTGAAGAATAGTATATGTTCACAGCTAAATAACTCTATAGTCTGATCTTTCAGGAACTAAGAAGTCTAATAACTTTCCTTCACTTCATCCCATTTCTGTCCTCTTCAGTTAAAACTGAAAGTGTTTCTGCTCACATAATCCCATAATCTTTTTGTCAAGTGATACTCCAGACACACCTTCACATTCTCTTCCAAACACACTCTCATTTTCTGCAATATGGACAGACTAAGAATTTTCCAAATCTTTAAGTTCTGGTTCCTTTTGCTTAACAATTTCCTTCTTCAATTCATTCCTCTCTTCTCACATTTTACTATAAGCAAGCAAGAGAAACCAAGCACACTATGCTTTGAAGTAGCCTCAGCTAAATATCCAATTTTATTGCTTGCAAGTTCTGTCTTCCAAAAAACACTAGGGCATGAACGGAATTCAGCCAAATTCTTTGCCATCTTATAACAAGAATTGCCTTTCCCCTGGTTTCTAATAACATGTTCCCTATTTCCATCTGAGAGTTTATCAGAATGGTTTCTAACATCCATATTCTACCAACACTCTGTTCATGATTATTTATATATTCTCTAAGATGGAAACTTTTTCCTCAGTTCTCTTTTCTGTCTACGATCTCATCAAAAGAACCCAAATGCCCATAATTTTCACATGCATCTCAATACTCCACCAATTTCTATGCATACCCAGTTCCAAACCTGCTTCCACATTTTTTGGTGTTTGTTACAACAGCACCCCACTTCTCAGTACCAAAATCTGTATTAGTCTGGATTAGACTCATGAAACTGTGGTGACTGTGAAGGCCAAGATCTGCAGTTGGCAAGCTAGAGACCCAGGGGAGCCAATGTGTAAGTTCCAGTCTGGGCCCAAAGGCAAGAGAAGACTGAAGTCTCATCTTGAAGATAAGCAGAGAGGGAGAACTCTTTCTTACTCAGCCTTTTCTTATTTTCAGGCTTTCAGTGGATTGAATGAGGCTCACCCACATTGGAAAGAGCAATTTTCCTTACTAATCTACTGATTAAAATGTTCATCTCAGCCAGAAACACCCTCACAAATACAACTGGAAATGATGTTTTCCCAGATATCTGGGTACTCCATGACCCAATCAGGTTGACACATAAAATTAACCATCATACCCACTGTGGATTGGATGAATGGCTCTAGAAATGTTAGTCGTTCATGGAATTTGCTGAGTGACTGAATCAGCCACCATCTCAAAAGTTAAAAATTATCATACCAGAGGAGGAAAGGATACTCCAAGGGCTTTGTAGCAAGTTAAATGTGCCGTTCCAGGTGCGACACAGGTCACTCTTGCTCCTATCCCATCGGCAAGAATTTATCATATGACTTTAACCAATGGAAATAGGTAAATGTCATAATTGCATAGGACTGTTTTATTACAGCTTTGGTTTGTATTTCCCTGACTAAGGATGTTAAACAGATTTTCAAGTGTGCCGATTGGCCATTTCATAAATTTTTCTTGATGAATTGTCTGCTTAAAAATCTCCTCCTTTTTTAATTGATTGGTTGCATTTTTATCACTATGATATATTATTTCAATATATATTCTGGATACAAGTTCTCTAACAAATACATGTTTTGTAGATATTTTCTCCCAGTGTAGGTTGCCTCTTAATTTACTTCATAGTGTATTCTGATGAGAAGATGTTTTAATTTAAAGAAATCTAATTACTCATTTTTTGTTTTTATTATACTGTATTTATTCTCTAAGATATGATATTTGCCAATCCCATGTTGCAAAGATAATCTCCTATATTTTCTTCTAAAAACATCAGAGGTTTAGCTTTCCATTGAGGTTACTATTCATTCCCCACAGAATTGCTTCATCACCTTTGTCAGATATCAGTTGACTATATATATGTGGATCCACTTCTAAATCTCTTTGTATGTTTTTATGCCAATACCACACACTCTTGAATAACAATTCTTTATTATGAGAAATAAAACCAGTTCAAATTATAATTTTGGAAGTCAACAATTTTTTTGCAAATTTGCATTTTTTTCCAGTACCTTATAAAGAGCTTATTATTAAAGACAATCTCATGTTACAATTTCATTGTAACATCGTCAACATTGTGTTGATTTGGGGGTTGGTCTGGAATATTCCTAAAAATTCCGCCTAAAATCTATAAAACACATCTGCAAGTGTTAGATTTAGGGGCAAACATTACTGGGTATACCTCTTTCTTATTACTTTATTAATTCTTACTTAAATTTCTGTCAAAATTCTTAAAGTGTATTCCTTTTTAGCAAGAGAGTATGTGTGAGCAGAAGAGGGACAGAGAGAGAAGGGGAGAGAAAGAGAATCCAGAGCAGGGTCTGCACTGTCAATGCAAGAGACCAATGCGGGGCTCGAACTCACAAACCATGAGATCATGTCCTGAGTCAAAACCAAGAGTTGGATGTTCAACTGACTGAGCCAACCAGGCACCCCTCTGTCAATTTTTTAAAATTACTTCATCACATCTATTGTTACCACTTTTATGACCATGGCACCTTTTCACAATTGTAAAATTGCCAAAGCAAGAAATTACAATACCTAAAACTCTGTTTTAGATTCTGTGATTTGGATTATGTTTTTCATTACTTCTGGAGGAACTGCATTTAACAATATTATAATGCATAGAGAAATTTAAATCATTAAAACTATAGGAAAACATTAACTTTATGGAGAATATTCTCCAATTAATGTTTTTCATGCAATTTATATTTTTAAAATAAAACTTTTTAGTGATATAATTTCTCATCTTAAATATAAATGTTCTCAAACTGGAAGTCAAAGGTTGGTAACCATGCAGTATTATTCGATAAATATTTTGGTTACAACCCTCATTGATTTAAATCATCGAAAGTAGTTATAAATGAACCATGTTTCTGTTGTTTAGATTAAAGAATCATAGGGCGTATAATGAATAGCTTCTTTCTAGTGCTGTGCTACTCAGAACAAACTAGCCTCATCCTAGTGAGGTTTTGTGGTATGCTAGACACCAAGACTTCCATGCACAGTTACAAAGGCTATGCATCAACTGCCTGAAATACAGGCATGTGCTTTATAAATCATGAGCACAGCTTCAAAAGAAAATATGGAGATAGCTGTGTCCAAAGGTTTAATAAAAAGTGAAATGAAGATACCCATGAATTAGAGAGCAACAAAATCATTTCAAAAGTAAGTGAACTGCTTTTTGGGGTGCAAAGTTAAGAATTCCTCCTTCCTAGGTTTTGAATAAGTCAGGGTTGGAGAAGTTTAATAATGTGGTTTTCAAGCCTCAGCACTTGGCAATAGACAACTGAGATACAGGTAGAATCAGATGTGAATGTAGATTATAGATGCCTGTGTTTAAGGTATCTTAATCAAAGAGAAAAATATTTAGCCAAAAATCCATAATCTCAACCTATGGCTATGCAATTTTGTGTCAAAGGACCAGAGATATTCCTTATTTAATAATTAAATGTTCTGATGTATCGCCTTCTAGTAGAGAACTTATACAAAGTAGAGTATTCATTTCTTCCATAAATGAATTTTTACTTATTTTTATTCTGTTTTGTGAGTTTAATCACACATCTGAAATAAGACTGGAGGTGGGCAAGGGTCAGAAATCTGAGGTAACATATGGGTTTCTTTGAACAATGGTTAATCTATATTCCAAATAATTTGCATCACTTTACCCTTAAGATCTCTGGCAAATATTCATCCATCAATCACAAGCCACAAAAAAAAAGGTGCAAAAGGGAAAAAAAGATGATATAAAACCTACACTGGCAATGGGGGATACTAGGAGCTAGCCATACAGTTTCTTGTCTTCACAAAGTCTAAGAAGTTTTAAAAAATGGTCTACCAAAGTGAAAGGCTGCATTTCAAAGAGAATTCAAAGAAAGCATTCACTGAATATAAATACTTTTTTTTTAATGGGTCAATATAAAGATAAGTAAGAGGTTTTGGAGACATTATTTAATAATGATTATAGATCAAATTTCCTGCTTACAAGAGCTCCTTTTTATGTCTTTTGGCCAATCTTACAAATTTAGCATTTAATGAATGGGATTCACAAATTATAGATTTTCATGAACTGCAGAAGTGTGTCTTTAACAAAAATACTACATTTAAAAAGTTGGACTTAGATAAAACTCTCCTATTCTTAGACTTTCCTAAATTCTAAAGTACATAATAACTAAATTAGCTGGGAACTGAAGACTTGCTGCCTTTAATTTCACCTTTATGCAAAGTTGAGAATGCCATCCAATCAGACATCAATCTTGATTATGTCTTCTTAATTTTCATAAGAGTACCTTATGCTACCTTTGGACTAGTTGTTACATTATAAACATCTGCCCTTAATAAGTAACCTAGCTGTCCCAGATAATTACCAGTGAACACATCTTTGACATTTCAGCTGCCAGTGCTTATTAAAAGCCAGTTGGGAAAAAAAATATATTTATAGTCATGAGAAGCAAATATTAACACTGTAGCTCTTATGTCAGACCTCAGTCTCTCCATTTCGAGAAATAGCAGATCCCAAGACAGGGGCAGGAATGGTACAAAGTGAGTCTGAAATGTTTGGACAGGAAGCACAAAGCTGTCAAAGACTAGTGGGGCTAATCAAAAGGATAGGAGATAACGTGGAGGGGCTCCCACTGCCTAAAGTTGTGAACATTTGATCAACATGAAATATAGTGGTTCTAGTAAATTAACATGTGGATTTCCGAGAAATTCATAAATATAAAGTTATACTCAGAAAAAGAACACCAGAAAATTCAGTTGCCATTCTGTGAGGTGTCTCTTAAGACAACTTTGTAGGAGCACCTGGGTGCTCAGTCAGTTAAGCGTTCAGCTCTGGTTATCAGCTCAGGTCATGATCTCGTGGTTCATGAGTTCAAGCCCCACATTGGGCTCCACACTGCCAGTGTGGAGCCTGCTTGGGATTCTGTCTCTCTCCCTCTCTCTGCTCCTCCTCAGCTTGCTGGCTCTCTAAAAGTAAGTAAACTTAAAAGAAAAGAAGACAACCTAGTAGTTTGACAATTAATCATTGAAGTGAAAGAATTAAGTAGGTATCCTGATTTTCCAGTAGAAACTGTACTTCAGTTGGACCCATTATTCTATGCTCTGGAATAATAAGAGCAAATAAACATCAAACTATAGGAAAAAAATGAATTTACTTAAGGATTATCAATTGTCATTAGAATCATCAGGTAAATGGCTGATGGAGACAAACTAACACCCTACTGATTACTTCCATGATCCAATGAGGAAATACATCTGTGCAAAGTGGGGATCAGGCTCTCATCATCCTAACCCACATGTCAGTCTGATCACTGCTAAGAGTGAGGCAACCACATATAACGTGTTTCCTGATGTGATGCGACACGAGAGACTCATGGTGTATTCCAGCCAAAATTGTTTAACTGAAATGTATTCCAATTCATTAGAAAATACAGGTAATTTTCTCTAAGAGACTAGCCAGATAAGTTCAGATAAGATATTTTGTAGGACAACTAGCACATTCTTCAGCAAGATAGTGTCATGATAAAAAGTACCACTGCAGAACAACAAACCTAAAACAACATTAACAACAATATTCAACGCACAGGCCTGACCTGGATTCTGATTTCAACAAACCAGTTATATACAAGACAAGATAGTAGGGGGAAATGGAATAGGGACTAGTAAAAAAAAAAGAGGTAAAGCTTTATTGACATAAAAAAGTTAATATTTTAATTAATAATCTCACTGGAGAAGGCTATTTAAAATATTATGCATACTACAACTTTTTACAAACACTATGATTTTTTTTCTGAGTGGGAGTAAAATGATTTCTTTCTTATTTTTATCTATCTGTGTCTTTTGATTTTCTTCAATATATATACAATGCCTTTGTAATAATGAAAGATTACTTTTAATTAGAAAACATTTATGGTCCTAAGATTATACAGCCCATTCACGTGTGCCGTAGCTAGATGGTCTAACTTTTCCATTGGAACATGTCATATTATCTCAGAGCTAATAACTAGGCCAAATTATTTTGTTCCCATTCCCAACTCTGGCAATGGAATTGCTTTCCCTAAATGATGAAGCTAAATCATGTATTCACCTTACACCAAATGACATATTCAAACACTACAATATGTAACTGCATCAATTAGGAAGTCATCAGGGAGTTTAGCTTGCTTATGTATAGTCATGAGAGAAAATAGTCACGCTTTTCACGACTCATTAGTTTTTTTCTTTACCGTGGACACTGACTTTTACAATTATCTTTTACTTTGTCTTCGACCTCTAGGAAACTGAGAGCCCAATTCTTGGTCACCATACATACTCTTCAGGATGGTATATTATGGGCACCAATCTTACTGCTGTCTATGAATTCCTTACCCAGGTTTTCACCTTGCCCAGATTTCTTGAATTATTTTCTCTTCTAACTGTATATGTTAATGTGGTTAGGAACTTTTACAGAATAATCTGGGTGTTGACTGCTTAATTAATTAAGACTGACAAGAAAAAAAATCTAAGAGATATTCTAGCCAAATCACTGACTCAATGCTATTCCTGATTGGTCTGGTCATAAGGAAGTTACTTCCCTGATCTCCATCAGGTCCGCTTCCTGTGGGAATATCTTCAGTACTACAATGTACAAACTATTCCCCGAATGTTCATTGAAAGCTGACATTGTGGAAATAGCTGTATGAAGACATTTTCTCCATGACCAGTAAAGCTGCTGCTGAGGACGCTGCTTGCCATGTTCTTTAATAACAAAGTCGGAGAATTTAACGTTTTCTTTTCATTGCTACCTAGGGAGTTTTTGTGAGAGACTACTTCAGAAAAAGGTTTCCATCAACTAGAAACGGCTTCTTCCTTGCCAGGAATTATAATACATACATCACCGAAATTGGATCTAAAGATAAGTGCTTCGGTCCAGTTCCACGGGTCTCAATCTAAACATTCCCTATTTATCATCAGTTTTCAACGTTGCCACAGAGTCATTTTGGCAGCCCAAGGCCAAGATCTGGGAATCGAGCTAAATTTTTAAAAGAACTAATATGTGGAAAGTCTTACCTTTGCAGTAAATGCAGACTTCAAAATGATCATCACACAATGAAACCATAGTACTAAGAGAAATGGTGAATACAACAAAAACTGATTTATAAATCCTTTGCTGGAACTTGGAAGCTGAATCTTACAATTGGGTAAATAATAGAAAATGAGGTAATGAGGTTTTCTCTCCAGCATCTAAAAAAAATTAATAAAACTGTTCACATGAAAATCTCGAAAAAATTAGGAATTCATCAACTGGAAAAAGACAAAATATATATAGAAAGAATAAGCCACTTACTACACTATTAGGGTATACTACCAAATAAATGATTTCTTTGTAATTGCTATGTAAAAGGTTTAAATTAAATTAACAGTGCAGAGCCCTGGCTTTGGGTTTCGGAGGACATGGGCTTGAATGCTGGCTTTGTCATTTACTAGCTATGTGACCTTAAGCAAAATGATAAGCCTCTTTTGGCCCATTCTCTGTGTTCCGTATTTGTAGTTAATAATACTCCTACCTGACAGAGTTATTATGATGATTACATGATAGAATGCATGAAAACGGTTTAGTCAAATGGCTGGAATACAGTATGTGCTTAATAAATGGTATTTTGTGGTAGCTGTAACAGTCACTAAAAGATCACTGGATCCCTAACATCATGAAATTCCAGGACAGTTATTTTCTTTGTGAACTGAAACCTTCTTCCCTTTGAAAACTACACCAGAAAAAAAATATCATATTTATATTCAGAGTCATTATAAGAGCCAAAAAAAAGTGGTCAAAAAAACATGGACCAGCAGAATTGAATATTATAGAAAAGAAATAACCACTTAAGAGAAAATATCATGGTATCATTGGAAGAAATACTGGAAGTGGAACAAGTGGAAAATGTAATCATGAAGACATGACAAATAGTTACTGATTGTTTTGATAGCATGTGGTTATCTCATAAGTGTTTGAAAGATATGTGTGATTCTATATATACGCTGTTTTTATTTGCCCAAAGAATTTAAACAAGTTCTCTAGGAGTCATAGAAACAGCTTTTCTATTTCTAGGCTCCATGTCACTTTTCTTCTAACTTCTAGCAGGCAAACACACCAATGTTGACACAGACAGACAGACAGACAGACACACACACACACACACACACACACACACACACTCAGAGTGGAGAATTCTGTATCATGGGAGTTCAACAAGATGCTTTTAGCTATTAGTAAAATTATATAATCCAAGATACACTACAACGGTTTTAACTCTTTTACCCTAGTTATACTTCAATTTTCTAATTTTAGATTGTTAAGAACTATAGGAAGAGTTTATATCAGTGAATTTGTTATTCCCATTCTGTATTACATGTAATGAATTTTTAAAGAACACTTGTAATACGTTTCTTTTTTTTTTTTCATTNCTGTAATACGTTTCTATGAAGATACACACACACACACACACACACACACACACACATACAAATAAAGAAAAGAAAAACCAAAAAACTATAGGAATCATTAAAAGTCACTTCCAGTTTCAAAAATAATTTTTGCAAAGTGAATAAAGACAATGCCATTTAGTGAAGGAGTGAAAACTGAGGAGAAGAACAGGTTTTGGAGCTAATCAAGACCTAAATTTTGTTTTGGGGCACCTGGGTGGCTCAGTCGGTTGAGTATCCGACTCTTGATTTCAGCTCAGGTCATGATCCCAGGGTCATGGGATGATCCAGCCCCACATCAGGCTCCATGATGAGTGTGGAGCCTGTTTAAGATTCTCGCTCTCTCTCTCGCTCTCTCTCTCTCTCTCCCTCTAAAATAAAAAAATGTTTTCAAAAAGATCTAAATTTTGTATTAAACATGTGAATTTGGCGATTCTACTAGTCATCCATGTGGAGTTCTTAAATAGGCAGAACCAAACCTTAGATGAGAGGTCTAGGCAGGACATATAAATCTGAGCATTTACAGCATATAACAACAGCTAACATTTATTGAGTGCTTACTGTAAGCTGCACACTGTTAATATACTCATAATAACCCTATAACTAAGGCACTATTATTCTCATTATATGGATGAAGAAATTGAGATTCAGCAAAGTCAAGTAATCTGTCTGAGGTTACACAGCTAGTATGTGGTGGAGCTAAGATGTATGAGCTCCTCAGCTCATAATCTTATTCCCCACTTTATACTAGTATGCATAGACTCAGGACTTTAAAAGATGATGTAAGAATAAGATCTGAATATATAGCTCAGAAACATGCCCCAGTGGAAACGTTGGGTAGAAAGTAACAGAACTTTGAATGAATCTAGGGTGCTGTGAGGTCATATAAGCTAGAATAGGAAAATGCTTCAAAAAGAGGAGATGGCTGAACTGAGTTAAATGCTACTGTGAGATTGATAAACATGAAGATCAAGAAGGAGCCATTGAATTTGGCTACATGGAGACACTGACCTCTTTAGGAGCCATCTCGGTGTCTGCAGAGGTGTGGGACCAGATTGGCAAGGGCTGAACATGAATGGGAGGTCAGAAAGTGGTGACAGTAATTGCAGGGTACTATTTTAGAATGGGAATAGAGAGAGGGTGTTTGTAGGGCATTTTCTGCTTTTGGGTTTTTTTTTTTTTTTTTTTTTTGGTTGGTGGTAATGATCTAACAGAAGCGGATCACACAAGGAGTAGAATCCTAAGAAAGAATGGGGGGAATGGGTGCAGAGAACAGTTAGGATGAGTGGCTGTGATAAAGGAGAGCCACTTACTTGATGAAAATAGAAAGGGAAGAAGAAGAGTGGGTACAGATGTAGAGAGGAGAAATGATGTGGTGGAGGGAAGATGAGAGAGTTTCCAAATTAATCTGTATTGTCTTAATGAAGTGTGAGCTGAGATCATCATCTGAGAGAGTGAAAGGGTGTGGGATATAGGAAAAAAGAAGAAAGTATAATAAGTCATCTCCCTGAGTGGGAAAGTAAGCTTAATAAAGAACAGTAATGATTGCTAAGAAGGGTTGAGGGCCAATTTGAGGGCTGTAAGCATGAATTCAAGAAAAACCAATAATTCCAGCGTGTGATTTTCTCCAGCAATGTTTACTTGTTCTCATGCAAGCAGGGAAAATGAGGATGATGACCATGATAAAAAGAGAACATACTTTGTACCACCTTTCTACCACCTTTCTAAATGTTTTATACATAACTAATGTTAAATAACTCTGTATGGCAACATTTCAAATCAAATGTCAAAGACAAAGGAGAGAGTTGAATAGTTCATATAACCAAGTGACTATAATTGTAGATTAGCAGTGAGAAGGTGGGGGATGATATCAGCAGATAATAATTACTTCAAATACCACAAAAACAAATAATCCCATTAAAAATGGGGAGAAGATATGACAGACACTTTTCCAAAGAAGACATCCAGATGGCCAACAGACACATGAAAGGTGGTCAACATCACTCACCATCAGGTAAATGCAAATCATGATGAGATACCACCTCACACCTGTCAGAATGGCTAAAATTGAAAACACAAGAAACAAGCGTTGGTGAGGATGTGGAGAAAAAGGAATCCCTTCCACTGTTGGTGGGAATGCAAACTGGAATAGCCACTGTGGAACCCAGTATGGAGGTTCCTCAAAAAAATAAAAATAGAACTACCCTATGACCCAACAATCACACTACTGGTTATTTACCCCAAAAACATGAAAACACTAAATCAACATGTACATCACCCTTATGTTTATTGTAGCATTGTTTATAATACTCAAACTTTGGAAGCAGCCTAGGTGCCCATCAAAAGATACAGGGATAAAGAAGATGTCACACACACACACACACACACACACACACAGAGGAATATTATTCAGTCATAAAAAAGAATAAAATCTTTTATTTGCAACATGGATGGAGATAAAGAATATAATGAATAAGTCAGAGAAAAACAAATACCATATGATTTCACTCATATGTGGAATTTAAGGAACAAAATAAGCAAATAAAAAAAGAGAAAGAGAAAACAAGAAACAGACTCTTAACTGCAGGGAACAACTGCAGAGAAGAAGGGATAGATGGATGGGTGAAATAGATGATGAGGATTAAAGAGTACATTTATTGCAATAATCACTGTGTAATAAATAGGATTGTTGAATCGCTAAATGTACACCTGAAACTATTATAGCATTGCATGTTAACTATAATGGAATTAAAATTAAAAATTTAATGAAAAGTAATTTCTTCAAAGAAATGAAGAAAAATGATTTGGAAACAGCCATGAAACATTAGAAAGCAAAGATACATTGCCCAATTCACAGCCCTGCGATAAATAACTTCAGGGAAAGCAGTGTCCTCAAGGACAGCCAGATTTTAATTTAGCAAGGAGGTTAAAAAGAACAGTCAGAGATGTTTGAAGATGCAATGAGGTTTGCTCAACAGAAATTAAGACTTCCGAAAGATACATACACAGGTTTAGTAGAAAGGGAAGATTGGATTCATTTTGATGACGGCTAGAGTAAGGTGGGAAGGAAAGTCTGGGTAATACTGTTTGACAAAGATGCACACACCTGAGCCTAACTGAGCCTAACACGTAAGAGAAAGCAGCAAGCTCTGAAAGTATCTGGAAGTTTTAGCATGCTGTCATGGAACGCTCAGCTCAGATTCTGGGAGTTGGATATTCAGAGTTGAATCAGAAAAGCAATAATAAGGAGCACCTGGGTGGCTTAGTCAGTTAAGCATCTGACTTCGGCTCAGGCATGATCTCAGGGTCTGTGAGGTCAAGTCCCCTGTTGGGCTCTGTGATGACACCTCACGGCCTGGAGCCTGCTTCCGATTCTGTGTCTCCCCCTCTCTCTGACCCTCCCTCGCTCATGCTATGTTTCTCTCTCTCTCTCAAAAATTAATTAATTAATTTTAAAAAATAAAAGCAAGAATCATTTTAGGTATTTTGGACAGGAAGGGACTTAAATCTGGGAGTCAGGGGCGTGAAAACTGTTGGAAGTCTAAGAGTTGCAGAGAGACTCTGGTGGGCTCAACTGCTGATAGCAGTCATTCCCAGGACACAAAAGTTCAGGATACCCGTTACTTTCTCAGTGAAACAGTGTCTTTACTTCTCCCTAAATTCTAAATCTAATGAAAGTGCCTCTTATTGACAGAATCTAAACAGGAAGCTTGCTGACAGGCAGTCTAGAAAATGTGGTGTTCAGGACCCCAGTCCCTGAACACAGAGAAGAGAGGGGGAAATAGCACTGAGTTACCAACATAGGAACCCACGAATGACACAACATGATTGGCATGACCTCTCTCTTCCTCCCTCCTCCCCTGTGTCTCTTCTCTCTCCCCACTTCATTCCCTCTCTGTCCTGGAATTACAGAAAGCTCTGGCAGTCCTGACCATGTCCCTTTCCCTTATACCTCCTCATCCCCATCTAAACAATCACAAAGTTCTACCAATTCTGCCTCCTCCACTTCTCACCACATGTTATCCTCACTGAGCTCAATCGCATCTCCAGGCTTTCACTCCCTCTGTTCGCTCCAACTTCCCCCTCCACCTCCACACTGCCTTCCTGGGCTCATTTCTACCCTTTAGTTTGTTACTACTTACTCCCAAAAGTCCTCTCTCATTCCACTCAAGAGGTTTGATGCCCTTTTCATGCACTTTCATAATGACTATACTTCCCCCATGATAACTCATATTATATTTTTAGTTAGGTTGCTTGTTACTTCTCTCTTCCATAGAGAGAGTCGAACTCTATTAAGACAGAGACCATATCTTCCTTGTTTCTATTGTAACTTCCATGTTTTTCACACAAGTCCTTAACAAATATCTGTGACAGGAAGGAAGATGGTGTTATGAACTGATTTTGTTCACCCCAAATTAATTCATATGTTGAAGTGCTAATTCTCAATGTGACTGTACTTGGAAACAGAGCCTTTAAAAAAGTAATTGACAGGGATGCTCAGTTAGTTAAGCATTAGACTTTTGATTTCCATTCAGGTGATGATTCACCATTCATGAGACTGATCTCCACATGGGGCTCTGGGCTGACAGTGCAAAGTCTGCCTAGGATTCTCTCTCCCTCTCTCTCTGCCCTGCCCCTGATTGAGCGCGCTCTCTCAAAATAAATAAACATATTTTTTAAAAAAGTAATTAAAATTAGGTGAGTCAAATGATGGATCCTTAATCCACTAAAACTGGTGTCCTTATCAGAGGAAGAAACACTAATGACATGTGTGCATAAAGAAAGGTCTATGTGAGGATGCAGCAAGAAGGTGGCCATTGGCCATCTGGATGTCCTCTCTGGAGAAGTGTCTGCTCATATCTTCTGCCCATTTCTTCACTGGGGTGTTTGTTGTTTTTCGGGTGTGGAGTTTGGTGAGTTCCTTATAGATATCCTTTTGGATATTAACCCTTTATCTGATATGTCATTTGCAACTATCTTTTCCTATTCCATCAGTTGCCTATTAGTTTTATGGATTGTTTCCTTTGCCGTGCAGAAGCTTTTAATCTTGATGAGGTCCCAATAGTTTATTTTTGCTCTTGATTCTTTTGCTTACCCAAGGGATATAGGAGTGCTGATGCATAGGAGCACATGTACCCTAATGTTTATAGCAGCACTCTCAACAATAGCCAAAACATGGAAAGAGCCTAAGTGTCCATCAATGGACAAATGGATCAAGAAGATGCGGTTTATCTATACCATGGAATACTACATGGCAATGAGAAAGAATGAAATCTGGCCATGTGTAGCAACACGGATGGACCTTGAGGGTGTTATGCTGAGTGAAATAAGTCAGGCAGAGAAGGACAAATACCATATGTTTGCACATATAGGAGGATTAGTAGGAACTTAGCAGAGGACCATGCGGGAGAAGAGGGGAAATAGCTGAAGAGAGGGAGAGAGGTAACCATGAGAGAATCTTGAATGTGAGAACAAACTGAGGACTGATGGGTGTGGGGGGGGAGGGGAGAGATGGGCAGGGAGGCGGGCACTTGTGGGGATGAGCACTGTGTGTTATATGGAAACCAACTTGACAATAAACTATTTGTAAAATAAATAAATAAATAAATAAATAATTTTTTTTAAAAAAAGAAGAAGGTGGCCATCTGCACGCCAGAGAGAGGCCTTGCCTTAATCTTGGAGTTCCTGCCTCCAAAGCTGTACGAGAATTAACTTCTGCTGTTTAAGCTACTCAGTCTGTGGTATTTTGTTACGCAGCCCTAGCAGAATAATACAGACAGGGAAGGGGGAAAAAAGAAAGAAAAGAAGAAAAGAGAAAAGGAGGGAAGAAAAATGATGGGACTTTACCTTTATTTCTTTATTAGAGTTTCAATGATATAATATAGTCAGTTGTCAAAATTCACACATCTGGAACATAGCATGTACCTGGTTTGTAAGGAACTCCTGATATATTTCTTTATACTGCTTTTGTTCATTCACTCATTGATGTGAAATGAAACTGTAAGAAAATACACTGCCTATATCAAGAAAAATTAGCAGCTATTTTCCCTTTCAACAATAATTTGACAGGATAGTGAATCCTTGAAAGGTAAGATTTCCAGTAAGGACTAACGGTAAAAGTGTCTCCCGAGTCTAGGTCTCTTTTACATGACCCATCCCCAAAACAAGTAAAAATCAAATTATCAAATACACCAAACCTCTTCTGTTCCAGGCCCAAGTTTACCTTTTCCGAGAAGAAGCTTTTAATAAATCATATAAAAATTTGGTAACGTTGAATTTTCTTTTCTTGGCACTTTGCTTTTTAAGAAGATAATCTATATTTACACTGTCCAATACAGTAGCTACTAACTGCATGCAGGTATTTAAATTTATATTCAAATCAATTAAAATCAAATGAAATTTATTATTTACTTCCTCCATTTCACTAGTAACATTTCAAGTGCTCAATAGTCATATGTGCCTGCAGGGTGCCTGGGGGACTCGGTTGAGCAAACAACTCTTAGTTTCAGCTCAGGTCGTGATCTGATGGGTTTGTAAGATTAAGCCCCAAGTCACTGCTGACACTGTGGAGCCTGCTTGGGACTTCTCTCTCTCCTTCTTTCTCTGCCCCTCCCCTGTTTGCGCTCGCTCTCGCTCTCTCTCTCTCTCTCTCTCTCTCTCAAAATAAATAAACTATAAAAAAAAAACAGTCATATATACGCAATACTGACCATATAGGGAAGCACAAATCATGGCAGAAAGTTCTTTTAGACGGCACTGGCCTAGATCAATAGTTTAATACAAAGGAAGACCTTGGAGGATAGAAATTCAGATGGGTTGATTAATACTGAGAAATAGGCTAAGTGTTGGCCACCTCACACCCTTTCCCTTTTACCCCCTTTAACAGTAACTTAGATTTTCATTATCCATATTAGAAAACTCAATTCAAAATGACATAAGCAATAAAGGATTTTACTTTCTCACATAACTTGAAAATTCAATGGGAGTTCATGAATGGTTTAATCAAAATGCTGGCTCTGCTTTCTTCTAATTCGTCCACAGTCTTGTGTTAATAGTTTAACCCTTAGCCTAATTTCTCACAATGTTTACAACTGGTTGCAACAGTTCTGGACCTGTACTCCACATCCTCTAAAAAAAGTTTTTCTCTTCATCCTACCTTAGAATAAATGTCCTTTACTTCACTTATTTCATCCTGTTTGGCCCAATTAATATTAAGCAATAATAATGTTCAGGTAAATAACATGAACCAATGGTCAAAGGACTAGTGAATGATCTAATCACCATGGATGCCATGTCATACTAGGCAGACTTGCTTAGGTCTGCGAAGGCTCACTCTGGGAACCGAGATGAAGTCCGTGCCCTTCCCACTACCCAAAAACAAACAAACAAACAAACAGAAACTCCACAGCTGCTATGCAATAGAGAAGGTAGTTCTCTAAAAGAAATTAAGTACTATCACAAATGGGAGGAATGGATGGTGGACAGGCACCCAACATATGTGCCCTTACATCCTCATATAAAGTAAGTTTATAGAGGTTTAAAACTAAGTCCAGGGCACCTGGGTGGCTCAGTCAGTTAAGGGTCCAGCTTCAGCTCAGGTCATGAACTCATGGCTCATGAGTTCAAGTACCATGTCAGACTCTGTGCTGACAGCTCGGAGCCTGGAGCCTGCTTCAGATTCTGTGTCTCCCTCTCTCTTTGCCCCTGCTCAGCTCTGTCTCTCTCTTTATCTTAAAAAATAAATAAACATTTAAAAAATAAAATAAAATAAAACTAAGTCCAAAGGTTATGTTTACCTTTGGTTTTGAGAGATATGTTAAGTCCAAACCTGCAAAAGGTCGGAGATTTTATGCTACTTTACAAATGTACAAGTTAGCCTACCATGGTTATTTATACACTGGTATGTATATCTATGTATATGCATACTGACAGAAATGCAAGACTTCAGGATCAGAGAATTGACCAGTTATTACATTCATTACAGCAAAAAGAGCACCCAGAGTAGCATCCTGCATTGGTTCCCCTTCCCCCAGTTCCCACGGGTGACACACTGGGGACCGCATGTTCACTGATACATGCATCAGGGTTTGTGCCGTAAGATAGGATCCTTCAAATTATGAGATTCACAGCTTATGTAGGGTGGCTGGTGCATAAGCTCCCACCCCCTTCTGCTGAGGAAGAGACACAGTACTTTAAAACTCTGGAAGGTAAGCGAATGTCTCTCCAAAAAAGATGAGTTTCTACTTATCTTTGGAGCAATTCACAACCTCTAAGACCTTTGTTATTCAAAACCATGCCTCTTGCTCCAAAAGCCCAGACCCTGAAGAAATGGGAGAACATTCATGGAGAATTATCTTCCAAAAGGATATTTGCAAATTAGCCTCCAATTTGGCATCCCCACCACTGTTTGAGACCATTGCCTCAAATATTTACAACATTATCAAGTTTATAAGGTAAATTTTATCTCAAAATGTCACTAAAACAAAAGCTTTGTATTTTTGTTCTAATTTACACTTCTTGCTAATTAAAATTTATATATATATAAATTTATTATATTTACTATATATATATTTGTTAAATTGCCAACTTAGGTCCTTTGCCCATTTTCCTAGTGTTCTGTCATTTAGCGTTGATTTATAGAATTTTTAATAATCTTTCCTTGGATCCTCTGAAAGCAAAGCCTGAAGAAAAAGGTTAAGGTAGGCATGGTTTATTCAGGAATGTGATCCCAGAAATAAGGATAAGGGACAGTAAATTACATGTGGAAGATGAGAGCATCATTACAAAGACAAGTTTTCAAGTTGCAAATGGGAGAAATTCACAGATTTTCTAAAAAATCTTATAGGATGTGTCTCAGAAAGGAAGGGGGAAAGCATTTACCTTTAGGCTCAGGTACCTTAATGGTCCAGGGTGATCTTACTGAACGTAAACTCTCCCACACTTCCTGGCATTTGTGTATGCTTACGTGTTGATTGGACGGCTCCTATGGGTCCCCAAACCTCAGTGTCAGCAAAGCTCCAGGATAGAAAGAGAGACCCATAACATGGGCCTGGGTGAGTCTATGTCCAGATGCAGCCTCAAAATCAGTCAAAGACAGTCCAGAGTCACAGCAGTGATTCGACTGCTAGCTGAGGCTGAAAGAATGTGCAACTGTGCACAAAAAGCATGCGGCGTACCAGCAGCATACCGTTGAGCACCCTGTAAGGTGAAACTTCTTTCCAGCTTCCCTAGCAATGAAACATTTGTCTTCTTGCTGCAGGTTTTAAATTAGGGTAAGAAAGATCCTCCAATAACTTCTCTGGAATTCCACCACTAAAGTTTTAATCCAGCATCAGAGATGGATAAGGAGGTTCAATCAGCATCACTTTTAATTTCTGGCAAAGATTTCAATGGTTCCTGTGAAACCTTTCCAGAAGGTATCATTTTATGCAAAATTTCTCTATCCCTTTGTATCTGATAACAGATTGTACTTATCAGAGTCCATTTGCTCAAGTAACAATGTTTAGAGATCCTGAATGTAATCTCAGGCAGCAATAAACCTCATAAACAAATCTGAGAAAAGGCCAAACATGCTATTTTTACTGTGTGTACATAAACTGGTTTCAACTTCATGATTCAAAGGGATGAAACATAAAAATGTGATTGTCTTCAACAAAAATTATGTATACCCTTTAGAATGAAGCTCTACCCTAAGCCACACTCTAATAACTCAATCTATGGTTGGGGTCACCAAATATCTCACTACCAAAATTAAGACCATCTAGTCCCTGAACTAAATTTAGAATATATTTGAAGAAGAATAAAGTCAAACCTGAAGTTGTCCAATTAATTCTTTCATACGGACTCTGGGAAAGCTTTAACATTAAACATAAGGATTTGCCACAAGGTAAGCAGCTTGTCTGGGCCTAAAGCAATGTATTTTCTTTACAGAGGCAAATTTAATGACAATTGGTAAAAATCAGGCAGGACCACACTAGTTCTGGCTTCCCCATTAGACACCTTCCTATTTTCAAGCAGCCCAAAAAAACATTGTTGCTTGCCTGGGCTCTCCCCTCTTATCTGGGCATTTGGAATACAGTTCAATGGTCTGAATGAGCACCCTGAACATTTGTTGTAAATCAACAGCCCAGGGAGAGGTCTTCTGAGGCCAGGAACAGACTCAACTAAAGCCCCAAGCAGAACCAGAAACAGATGAAAAATCCCATTTTCTTCACCTGGTCATGCGTATACGCAACTTAATTTTCCTTCAGCTCATGTCTTAGGTTTCCACAAATTGCTCTCTGATCCTAAACTAGAGGGGTAACTCAGCCCCCACAGTTACACCAGAGGAAGGCTGCTCTGGAGGGGAACTGAATTTCTATCCCTAACTCAGCAGCAACACCATGACCTTCAGAGCTAGCTGCCTTGACCCTCATGCACACGAAGCCTTCCACCTTCCCTTCCACTCCAAGCTGCTGTGGAAAAACAAAGTGACAGAAGGAACTATGTGGAAAAGGGATACTCTTCCTTACTGTTGCCACCAACTCCCAGGTGTTGGTGCCTGCTCATTTCTATTGTGCCAGCAAGAGTTGGGTTCAGGAGGCAGGCAGAATCTAGACATTGAATTTACCCTATTTGCTTAAATTCACACTAATAATTAAAGCACTTTAAAATGGGAATTCTGTCACCTGTTGTAACATAGTGGTCTTTGGGAATCTTGTTGTTGTTTTAATGCTATCTTGATCCAGCTTTAAGGCTCTGGCCACCCAGCTCCCCTTTCCTGAGCATTAGTTAAGTCCACACCCCAGCCTTTATCAAGTTCTCACATTCGGGTCCACTATGTTACTATCACTAATTGCCCTGGAACTAGACACAAACAACTGCGGAGAGCCCCTGAGCCCCTGTGCCCCAGAGCCGGCTGAACTTATTTAAATTTTTTTAATGGTTTTTTTTTTTTTTTTTTTNCCCGGGGCTCGAACCCACGAGCCGCGAGATCATGACCTAAGCGAAAGTCGGACGCTTAACCGACTAAGCCACCCAGGCGCCCCGTGGCTGAACTTATTTAAACTGGCCAATCCACAGGGAGCCATGGAAACCTCGCTACCCAATTTGCCTACAGTTCTAGTTGGCTGTTACTCTATTGTCCGGTGCAATTCCCTGGATTCTCTCAGGCGTTACGAATAGCAAAGAGTTGTGCCCTTCATCTATCCCAGTGGGCCATGTTGTTTCCTGCCTCCAAAAGAATCTTTAAATCTTAGCAAATATCTCTGTAGTCACACCATCAATCAAAAACAAAATGCAGACTTTTTCTCATCATGTTTTTAAAGAATACCTGGGTGGTTCCATCAGTTGAGCTTCTGATTCTTGATTTTGGCTCATGTCATAATCCCCAAGATCATGGGATCAAGCCCCATGTCAGGCTGGCTCCATGTTGATTGTGGAGCCTACTTGATATTCTCTGTCTCTCCCTCTTTCTCTGCCCCTCCCACACTCTCACTTGCACTCTCTCTAAAATTAAATTAATTAAATTTTATAAAGAATGAAGGCTCATTTTTAAGGGAAAAGCTGCAGCCTATTTCTATTTTCTGTGAAATACCCAGAAGGGCACTGGAAACCAAGCAACTCAAGCCACCACATCTTGATGAAATGTTACTTCATCTATGCCTCAATTCTCAACTTCCCCCTTTGTAGGCAAATCTCTTTAAAAAGGAATCTCATTATGTCATCTTCTTAACCTGAAGATGATGTAATGGTACATTTTGTTCCTGTAACTTTTAATTCTTAAAATAAACTTTGAAATCTGAAAATAAAAACATGAAGAACAACCAACCATAGAGTCCTCTCCATTACCCCTTCCAGAAGCAGGACCTTATCTCTTGAAGCTGTTTGGCAAATGTCCAAGGGTTACACAGATCTAGTATCTCACTCTGCAGGTGCTGAATCTTTCCACTTCCCCTGGAACTTTCAGTTTTTCCACACATATTCTGTTTTGACAAAGAACCACTAGGAATAAATACTTTTTACAGCAATGTCCTATAACAAAATGCATTAGCTCATTTCTGCCTTTGGATACCATCCACGCATCCAACACGGGATGACACTGTGCAAAATCCCCAGTGGAGCTGGCAGCCTGTGTGGCTCACCATGTGAGGATGAAATCAAATCACCTTCCCCAGGACCACAGAGACTAAATTAGACCAAGAAAATAATAAATTTTTTTAAAAAGGCCCAACAGAAAAAGGGCTGGATAATTCATTCTCCTAGAACTTTGGATGAAGAGTTCACCCTTCATTTTCCTTCCTAGATACACGGGAAAACAGCTGACCCTCTCCACAGACATTCTCTTTTACCAAATCCCCACGATCCCACTGAAGATTTCTTCATTACAAAGATGTAAACATGGGGGAACAGAGCTGCTCTGTCAGTCTATGATTGTTTATGTTTTTTAAACTCTTAAATACAGAGCTTGGAGGGGAAAAAAAAGTCAGCTGGGGTTAATGGAATGAAAACAGTGAAAGGTAAACTTCAAAGTGAAAATCCTAAGGATTGAAGATTTGAATTTTTAAACTTTTCTTCCCCTATTAGAATGAAATGAGGGGCAATTTAAATGGTTTCCCGTGGCTCCTAACTGGCTCCATCAGAAGAGCATGTGACTTCTGATCTTGGAATTATGAGTTTAAGCCCCACGTTGGGTGTAGAGATGACTCAAATAGATAAACTTAAAAAATTTTTTTAATAAACAAGTAGTAAATGGTTTCCCTAAAGAGTAATGGTGTCATTCCCATCACTTCGGTTTTTAAAGAAAAGTACAGTCAATTAAGGATTGTAGTTGCATAAACAAGGGTAGAAATAAAATGCTGAGCATGATACCTGAAACACAAACAACTCTCATATTCATTATTATTATTATTATCATCATCATTATTACCATTATTATCTTCTCACAGGGCTTTCACTACCCACATAAGCTTCTATAAATGCTTTCTTAGGCTCAACTATACTAATCATATCAAACTAACCCTGGCCTAAAAGTCCTTCAGTTTTAGGTCATGACCTTAAAGCAATTAACAAAGAAAGTATTTGCCATGTCATCATTTCTCACAATTCTGTAATGAAAATTAATCATTCTGGACCAAAAAATGTGTTAAATAAAAGTAAGTAGAAATCCTTTCTGTCCTAATATGCAGATATCACAGTTTTCCTTTACAGTTCGAAGAAAAAAATTCATGAAAAAAATCTTTTGCACTTCTGTCTACACTTGTCAACATCTCTAAAATTGGCAATCAATAACTCAGATGGCCCCAGTGGTATACAAGTCATGGAATGTGTTTTGCACTCCTCTCTGTGTGCAAATACAGCATGTTCTGCTAACGGAAAGTCAGCTGTTGACAGCAGAGCCATTAAAACATAAGTGATCTTTCATTCCAGATCTCCTTGAAATTATTTTACCAAGGAAGTGGAGTTGCAGTATCCTCCAGGTTAGGAGGGAGGACATGGAGAGGAAGATAAAAAAGAAACAGAAGAATTCTTTGAGTTGTTATAGGCCTCTTTCTTATATTCAGCTGTTTGTGGAGCACAATTGTACAGATATCCCCAAAACTGATCCTTTATAAACTCCAGCTTACCTAATAGTTTTTAAAGAATATATATTTATAGATTGTGATTCAGAATGACAAAACTAGACAGTACTCTTCCTTACTAAATTGTAAAAGGCAAGAAAATAATATACAGTTATCATACCAGAGCAAACTACGCTGGAAATATTTCCAACCAAAGACTTATTATGCTAAAGTACTCAAGGAACCATATTAGCTTTCAAGTTTAGTTCACAGCGGTCTCCCATTATTTTAATTCTGTATTCTTTAAACTACTGATGTGGGATTTTCTGAAAATTTAGCAGCATAAATATACGGCTGTTTTACTACCTAACTAATAAATATCAAGATCTCAGAAACAAACTATAAAGTTATCAGAGTAACTGAGACAAGATATAATATCTTTTACCTGAATAATACTGCCAAAACTGTTAGGAAATGGAAATTATCACCTAGAGGGGGAAAAAAAAACCACAGGTTTCCTATGTTTTCAGAGCCTTAGTTTATAAGAAAAATATGGCAAACTTCTGAGAAGAAAAGAAGACACAGCAGATTGCTAACTGTCCACTAACATATAAAGTTCTTCCCTTCCTCCATCAGCTGTAGTTGTAAAATGGCTGCCCAGCCTGGGACTGAATTACCCAATGGCATCCACACCCTTAGGGTGGTTCTATGATTAAACCCACAGCTTCACCATTGGACTACAGCAAAAATTATTTCACTTCCATGTCACTTGCTCATATGGAATTCCCTGGCCCCCAACTTTTACTCTTTCCCCTTTCTTCTCCTTAAGCTACTTGTTGAAAGTCACTTGAAAAGTACTTGGAAGTCACTTGTTGGCCACTGTTCACCTGGATTGTAAAATACCTGCACGGAGTAGAACCAGTTGCCAACCTGGAGAAGTTACCCCAGAGAAAGTGAGAAAGAAATTGCAATCTTTCAGCCATTGTATTTTGGAATTTCTTTGTTCAAGAAGCTTAGATGATCATAACCTAACACAGAAAGTGTAGGAAATGGGAAATGATGGGAAGACAACAACCAAAAGAACCAGAGAAGATGGTTTTCCAAATCCTGACATTACTTAAGAAGCTAACTACCAATGTGAGATACAATTCCTAAATCATTTCAATTTATCTATTCAACAATAAATAACTATTGACTTTATGGCCTTCATACAGACTATATGGTATGTGTATGTATAGACATACACACACACACACACACACACACACACACACACACGATAGGATACTCAGAGTAAAGGTGGGTGGGTTAATAAGGAAATACATTGGTTGAAATGAAAGAATTTTCCAAATGAGGGAAAATAGCCTAAGAAAGACTAAAAGAACAAACTGAATAGCAAATGATTGAGCAATGTCCTTGTTCGTGTTGGAAAGTACCAAGGCATGAGGCTAAAAATGGTAAGATGGTGACAACTAGAAGTAGGAATTAGAGGACCTTGAAGACCAGGCTCAAGACTTTGTAGATGTCATAAGTGATAACAGAAAACCACCGTAAGTTCCTGACCAAGAAAAGTAATGAAATAAAAACAGTTCTTATGGAATCCTTTCCTTGCTATAGGGAGCAAGGATCTGCAACGCATGAATGAGAGTTATTGAGACACAATATGGAGATTCCATAGGAAGCATCTAGTGCCTGCAGAAGAGTGATACTGCAGATAGGGAAAGAAAGGGTGATTCCTGAATTAATCTAGAGGAAAACCCAGGATTTGCCATATAATAGGATGCATTTGCCAAAGGAGAAGAAATAGTAGAAATAGCTCTGAGATTGAGGCTGGAGAATGTATTTGCATTCTTACAGTATCATAAGTAAACAGAAATTGGTTTTTGTCTTCGTCTCATTATAGAACATTGAAATGCTCATGGTCACAGATCATTTTTCATCATATTTTTCTTTTGCTTTTCATACAGAATGAAATATCACTGGGACTCTTTGTTTCAGTCACCTACGTCATCTTACCACACATGCACATACACACACGCAATTTCTCAAACATTTTTTTGAGAGGTAACATATATGGTTTTTATATGCAAACATTCAGCAAGTACCTTTTGTGCAATGTTAATTTATCTTTCCATCATCGTCTCCCATGCCCCCAACACTCCCACGCACAATAAGCTCTAGCCTTTCCAAGTGATTTACCACTTCCTGAATACTTTTTTTCATGCCTCTGTGCTCAGTGCATGACTCTAGGTGATCAAATTCTCATCCTTCTCTTGGTTCACCTAGAAAGTGCCCGCCCATTCTTCAAACACAGATCACTGGTTCTTCCTCTGTGATGCTTGCCTCACATCCCCTTCAACAAGAATTTTTGATACTGAGCTTAATTTAAAAAGAAAAAGCCCTTCAGTACACAGAGATAAAATGTCATTATCTCTTAAGGACCTCACAGTCTAATGGAGTGACAAACATACAAATAAGCAATTACAATACACGATGAGATGTTCTACAACAAAGGGAGAGTTTGAACAAGGTAAAGTAGAAAACATTAAGGATTCTTTTCCTTTCTTTGTGGAAGATAGGAAAGTTTTCTTCTCATTACAGCCTGTACATATTCCTAATTATAATCGTTTCTGGGTTTGTATGATTATTTTTTGTGTCTGTGTGTTATCGGATCAGGTGTTGTGACAAGCAGATGCCAAGATGGAATACAAGAAATCTGTTGGGGCTCAGGTTTAGGAAACATAAAGAAAGAAGGAGGACGACTTGGCAAAGAAAGCTTCTATACATGATGCACGGCTAACATCTATGATTGGAAAGGAGAAGGAAACAGTCCCGGGTAGGAAGAACTTCAGACCACAGGGCAGCGCTAAGAAAGTCTTGCCCAGACAAAGAAGGAAACCCGGCACTAAGATTACCTGTGGAGGACTCCTGCTTAAGGCAAAAATGGTCAGGGCTAGCACCTCCACCATCCTCAATCATGGGAGCTAATTGGGGGGAGCTTGACTCAGCTCTAATACTGCTTTAAGTCCCCAAAGCAGCACAGCAGCAGTCAGATAACTACAAGGAGCAGTGGGTTCTGCATCAACGGGATTGCTGAGAAGGATACCTTCATGGCTGCTCCAGTCTGATTTGCCAATATGCTGAATTCTTCTAAGCCACAGATCAAGTCATGGGCTACTTGTGTTTCCAGCATTTATTATAGTGCTTAAAACTCACTAAGTATACAACAAATGGTTGCTGAAATGACATTTTTAAATACAATATGGTGAGTTAGGCATTATGGATGCAAAATGTACAAAAAGGTTTTTACTTATTTGATCATTTAAGTCATAAAAATATAAATGACACCATTAGGTATCAAAATCTAGGTGACACAGGAAAAGGTACAAGTAGAGATTGCACAGATCCATAAGTCTTACACAAAATAGGCCCAGTGGCAGGTCTACAGGCCTGCCAAATTCCACATTCCCAAAGACATCTGGATAATAGACTTTTGTTATAGCTTTACAGAAATTAACTTAGGAATGTGTTTGGCCCATGCTAAGATAGTTCTGGAAGTTGAGTATGATAGATAGATGTTCAAGGCTAAGCGTACTGAGTGTACAGTGCCTGTACCTTTGCAATCATATCGTACATTGTGCAACTCTGAAGTTTATAAGATCTGACATGATCCTTGCTCACTCAAACTTCACACTGCAACTGTGTGTCTATTAGTAAATTCTATCTGAGGGTTCCCTACTTACACCTCCATCTATCCTTAAACAGCACTGTGACTTCTCTATTGTATACTCTGATTGAACTCACTTATTTATGTTCACTTGAGATAAATCTTGTTTGATTTACCCAAGTGATATCTGCATATATCTCTTCAGCTAACTAAGCCTATTATTAACATTTTCAGTATAATGGTTATTCAGGTTGGTAGCAATAGTGATATTGATACAAAAATTTTGAGACCAAGAAAACAAAAGCAAAAATGAACTGTTAGGACTTTATCAACCTAAAAAGCTTCTGCACAGTGAAGCAAACAATCAATAAAAGTAAAAGACAACCTACTGAATGGGAGAAGATATTTGCAAATGACAAATCTGATAAAGAATTAGTATTCAAAATCTATAAAGAACTTATCAAACTTAACACCCCCAAAAATCCAAACAATCCAGTTAAGAAATGGGCAGAAGACATGTATAGACAGTTTTCCAAAGAAGACATCCAGATGGCTGATACATGAAAAATGCTAAACATCACTCATCATCAGGGAAATACAAATCAAAACCATAGTGAGATACCACCTCACACCCATCAGAATGGCTAAAATTAACAATGTAGGAACCACATTGGCAAGGATGTGGAGAAAGGGGAACCCTCTTGCACTGTTGGTGGGAATGCAAACTGAGGCAGGGACTCTGGAAAATAATATGAATGGTCTGCAGAAAGTTAAAAACAGAACTACTATATGCTCCAACAATTGCACTACTAGGTATTTACACAAAGGATACAAAAATGCTGATTAAAAGGGGCACATGTACCCCAGTGTTTATAGCAGCATTATCAACAATAGCCAAATTATAGGAAAAGCCCAGATGTCCAATCAGTGATGAATGGATAAAAAAGATATGGTATAGGAGTGCCTGGGTGGCTCAGTTGGTTAAGCATCTGACTCTCGATCTTGGCTCAAGTCATGATCTCACAGTTCATGAGATCGAGCCCTGCATTGGGCTCTGTGCTGATAACACAAATCCTGGTTGGGATTCTATCTCTCCCTCTTTCTCTCTAGCCCTCCCCATTCATTCTCTATCTCTCTCTCCCTCTCCCTATTTCTCAAAATAAATAAATAAACTTTAAGAAATGAAGATGCAGTACACACACGCATAAATGCGCACACACACACAAGAATATTACTTGACCATGAAAAAGAATGAAATCTCGCCATTTGCAATGACATGGATGCAGCTATAGTGTATTATGCAAAGTGAAACAAGTGGGTCATAGAAAGAAAAATACCATATGATTTAACTCATATGAAGAGTTTAAGAAACACAACAGATGAACATAGGGGAAGGAAATAAAAGAGAAAGGAACTCAAACCATAAGAGACTCTTAACTATATAGAACAAACTGAGGAATGATGGAAGGATATGAGTGGCAAACAGACTAAATGGGTGATAGGTATTAAGGAAGGCACTTGTTATGATGAGTACTGAGTACTATATGTAAGGGATGAATCACTAAATTCTACTCCTAAAAGTCAATATTACACTATATGTTAACTAATTTGGAATTTAATAAAAACTTGAAACAAAAAATAAAAATAAAATATAAATGTAAAAACAAAACAAAAACTCTGAGACCTATCATAGCTACATCTCTGAGAAGAAAGTTCTAGATGAGGGAGGGCAGGGGAATAAAATCATGATATCTAGTTGCTTTCCTGAACTTCTATGATTTGAGATGACTAAGACCTAGATACAAGTGATATAAGGTAAAACTTTTCAGTGAATAATAAGCCATTGACTCTCAAATCTCTGGGTCATCTGGGTAAAAGTAATAAAAACTTTCTAAGATCCAGTAATTCCTGGACACACTGACATGAGACTCTTTAAAACTTGGGGAATGATAGGAGGTATAACAAAAGTTTAAATCAATATAAAGATGTGTACCACCTTAAGAATCATATGATGGGCTGGGGCCATCTGAAAATGCTTGAAGAAGTAACTTGTGAGAGTTACAAATAGAGGCATATGAAAGTCTATACCACCAGCATTTTTCACAGTGCTTGAACAAACAATCCTAAAATTTGTATGGAACTACAAAAGACCCCAATAGCCAAAGAAATCCTGGAAAGGATTTCAAAGAAAGCCAAAGAAAAACAAAATTGGAGGAATCACAATTTGAGGTTTCAATGTATATTACAAAGCTGTAGTCATCAAGACAGTATTGTACTGGCACAAAAACAGACACATAGATCAATGGAATAGAAAATCCAAAAATGGACACACAACTCTATGTTCAATTAATCTTCAACAAAGCAGGAAAAAAATATTCAATAGAAAAGATAGTCTCTTCAACAAATGGTGTTAGGGAAACTGGACATGCAGAAGAATGAAACTGGACCACTTTCTTACACCACACACAAAATAGATTCAAAATGGATGAAAGACCTAAATGTGACATAGGAAACCTAAATCAAAATTATAGAGAAGAAAACTGGCAGCAACCTCTTTGACTTTGGTCAAAGCAACTTCTTATTCACCATGTCTCCAAAGGCAAGGAAAACAAAAGCAAACATGAACTGTTGTGACTTCATCAAGGTAAAAAGCTTCTGCACAGCAAAGAAAACAATCAACAAAACTAAAAGGCAGTCTATGGAATGGGAAAAAAATATATGACATTTGCAAATGACATATCTGACATAGGGTTAGTATCCAAATTTTATAAAGAACTTATCAAACTCAACACTCAAAAAATAAATAACCCAGTTAAGAAATGGGAAGAAAGGGGCACCTGGGTGGCTCAGTCGGTTAAGCATCCAACTTTGGCTCAGGTCATGATCTCACAGTTTGTGAGCTTGAGCCCTACATCGGGCTATGTGCTGACAGCTCGGAGCCTGGAGCCTGCTTGAATTCTGTGTCTGTGGAGCCGGATTCTGTATCTCCTTCTCTCTCTGCCCCTCCTCCACTTGTGCTCTGTCTCTCTCTGTCTTTCAAAAATAAATAAATGTGAAGAAGAAGAAGAAGAAGAAGAAGAGGAGGAGGAGGAGGAAGAAGAGGAGGAGAAGGAGAAGAAAGAAAGAAAGAAAGAAAGAAAAAAGAAAGAAAGAAAGAAAGAAAGAAAGAAAGAAAGAAAGAAAGAGGCAGAACATGAATAAACACTTTTCCAAAGAAGACATACAGATAGCTAACAGACACATGAAAACATGCTCAATATCACTCATCATTGAAATATAAGTCAAAACTACAATGAGATACAACTTCATACCCCCACTAGAATGGCTAAAGTTAACAACACAAGAAATAATGGGCATTGGCAAGGAAGCAGAGAAAGTGAATCCTTTTGCACTGTTGGTGGGAATGCAAACTGGTGCAGCTACTCTGGCTCTTCAAAAGAGCTCTTCAAAAAACTAAAAATAGAACTACCCTACAATCCAGCAATTGCACTATTAGGTATTTACACAAAGGATACAAAAATACAAATTTGAAGGGGTACATGCACCACAATGTTTATAGCAGCATTATCAACAATAGTCAAGCCCAAATGTCCAATGGTTGATGTATTGATAATGAATATATATATTCTTCATATATATACATATTTCATTCTTTTTGATGGTTGAGTAAGATTCCATTGCATATATATATATGCATATAATTTCACTCATATGTGGAATTAATAAAGAGAAGAGACAGAAACAAAACACAAGAGGCTTTTAATGATAGAGAACAAACTGTGGTTGACAGAGAGAAGTGGTGAGATGGGCTAGATGGCTGATGGGTACTAAGAAGGGCACTGTGATGAGCACTGGGTGTTGTATGAATTCTACTCCTGAAACCAATATCGCATTGTATGTTAACTAACTAAAATTTATATTAAAATTAAAAAGTCTCATGGTGCCTGGGTGGCTCAGTCGGTTAAGCAACTGACTTCAGCTCAGGTCATGATCTCACAGCTTGTGGGCTTGAGCCCTGCACTGGGCTTTGTGTTGACAGATCAGGGCCTGGAGCCTGCTTCGTATTCTGTGTCTCCCTCTTTCTCTGCCCTTCTCCCACATACACACTGTGTGTGGTTATCTCTCAAAAATAGATAAACATTTTTTTAGAAAAGTCTGGAGAAAGTTGGTATAAGTGGGGTACAGACCAACATCATGATGTCAAACATATGAATCTACTTATAAGGCACCTAAGTGGGGCAAAGGGACCTCAGGAAACTATACCAAGGGACACCAAAGAAAGCACACTTTCTTAAACCACCCTTATAATGCAGTGTCCTTATCCAATTAGTATTCCTCAACTCTTTTGTGCCTTAGAAGCAAGCAATTGGCCTGGATACGTAATTTCACCTTTTAAAAAAAAAATCTCAAACTCAAACAACAAACATTAAGAAGTCTATTATAAAACCAGGACACTTGGGTGGCTCTGTCGGTTGAGTACCTAACTCTTGATTTCAGCACAGGTCATGATCCTATGGTTGTGAGATTGAGCCCCATGTCAGGGCCCTTGCCAAGCATGGAGCCTGATTGAGATTCTCTCTCCCCCTGTGCCCCTCTCTCCCACTCACATGCTCTCTAAAATGAAAATTAAAAACTCTATTATAAAACCATTGACATGTCCAGGTAAGAGTAAATGAAGGGAGGAAAACATTGGAAATAGAAGAAAAATAACGAAATATCGTAAAGAGTTGGCAGGATCTGGCAACATATTAGATGTGGGAGTTGAGGGAGAATTCAAAGCCCAAAGGTTTGGGATGATGTTGATAATAGAATGGCAGTGTTTTTATCAGAGAAGGAGAAGGTGGTGGTGAAGGTGGAGGAGAAGGAGGAGAACATTAGTTTCCAGAATGCAATCTATGTGGGGAAGTATAGCAGAGAGAAGCAAGGGACCTAAGGGAGTTTGGGACTTGACTGCCTAGAATTTGCACCTTGAGGTGAATCTGGCACCACCCACTACATATCATCTGTTATCTGAGATGATCCATGGATTCCCCAAAAACATTTGTAGAAATGATTCTGGATGTTTATAGCATGTTTTAAACTTTCTTCCACTCAATCCTGTTTTGTTTTGTTTTGTTTTGAGTTGACCCTGACTTTTGGTTCTATTCTTCATTTATATTACTTTTCCTAAGTAAGCACTTACATTGATTTTTATGGTCTCCAGTTTGACTCTGGAGTCTTCTCGAAGGACTTAACTTGAAATAACTCCTAGAAGTTCTTGTTGCCCCAGTGACCCTCCTCTGACTATAGCTCCCATCCTGGCCCATGTTTCAAGCACTCAACTGTGTCCATCTAAACAACCATAATGAAAGAATTTAGAAAGAGCTGGAGATGGCAATGTAGAAGTCATCTAAGAGTTGAAGCTGCAGGCAGGATGAGAGTATCAGAGCAAACTTACAGAGGCAAAAAAAACTATATAACTTTAGAAAATATCCACTTATAAGCATGGGAAGGAGAGCATGGAAAGAAGTCAGCCCAAAAGGAAGCACCAAAAGATAGTAAAATAACCAGGATATAGCAGGCCACAGAGTCTATGTAAGGAAAGAATTTTGGGGAGTAGAGGACAGAAGTTGTGGAAATCATGTATGAGAGGTTAAGTTGTAAGAAAAGAAGAGTGTATAGATACACTAAACTCTCAAGAATTCTGGAATGAGAACAATGTGAGACATAGGACAAAAACTTGTGGAGACGTCAGGCTCAAGGGAAGGATTTTTCTTTTCTGTGAATAGAGAGACTGAAGCCTGTTTTCAGGGAAATGATCATTGAAAAATGAAAGCCTGAAAATAAAACAAGAGAGGAGTAGCTGATGGAACAGGCTCACAAGGTTGGCAAAGGTAAAGAAAGCAGAAACAGTCACAGCCATATATTAGGAGGAAGTAAACAATGCAGCATCACAGAGATTGAAGAAAAAGAAATTCAAACACAGGTAAAGAAGTATGAATAGCTTCAGATGCTAGGAAAAGATGAAGAAGGAATCTGAGAAAGGACCCTTGGTTGCCTACTAAGAGAACAAACTGTATGCTTGAGAGGATATTTTTTGGCTGGTTGTTGGGAATAGAAGCAAGATTGCAGAAGGATAAGAAGTGAAAGGTAAGTGGGGCACCTGGGTGGCTCAGTCAGTACAGTGTCTGACTCTTGGTTTTGGCTCAGGTCATGATCTCATGGTTTCCTAGGTTTTGAGCTCCACATGGGGTTGAAGCTGACAGTGGGGAATCTGCTTGGGATTCTCTGTCTCCCTCTCTCTCTGTCCCTCCCCCCCCAAATAAATAAACTTAAAAAAAAGAAGTGAAAGGTAAGAGGTAACAGCAATAAATGTAGACCACTCCTTTGAGAACTTTTGTGGGGGGAAAAAAGGAGAAGAATGAGTAATAATTCAAGAGATACAAAATCAAAAGATGTACACAAAATCAGGGGTACTGAGTGTGTTTGCAGAGGAGAGGAAGATGCCCATAGAGAAGATAATAATTCCTGGAGTAAGGCATGAAGAAGTTAGAAAGAAATTGAACCCAGAACATAGGCTAACTGCTTAGCCCTGAAGGAAGGATAAACAGCTTTCCTTTGAGAAAGAACAAAAAAAATTCAGTGAATGCATGTACTGAGATATTTTGAGAAAGGGAGTAACTCGAAACTTAGTCCAAATTCTTTCAAAGTCTTTATGAATGGTTGTCATTAACGAATCAACTATGTCAAGAATAAATCATGCATTTGAATTTTTCATGTAAATGGTTTTATTTGAATTCTGCTTTGTATCTGGTGCCTTGTCTCTATGCTCTATTTGCATTGGATTGAGAAAGAATAATATGCTTAAACAATTTAAATTGAGAGGCTAGGGTCATATGATGAAGTAAAAAAAAATCACAAGATTTAGGGAATTACTCATTGCAGTAAATAAAGCCATAGGGAACAAAGGCTGTGTCTTCCTCCTATCAAGAATAAAACAGGAATGATGAGAGCCCAGAAGAGAAAGAATATTTATGTTCACTAGTATAGGTATAGCATTGCAGACCTGACTCCTTTTTTACAGAGATGCAAGTCAAAATCCTCTGTGCAGCACCAGCCCAAGTAATGAGATTCCTGAGAGAAGTCAAAAGGTAGCAAGTATGGTAAACAGATTTGTCCCACATAGAACCTTCTCTTTTTATAGTCAGCTTTCCCTATCCTGCAGAAAACTAAAAACTCTGTTTCTCAGTCCCTTGCAGTGACACAGGCACTGCCAATCAGATGCATATGCGCAAGACTTATATTCAAAATGGACTTAGATGGAGAGAGAGACAGCACTTTACATATAACCAGCTGGTGCTGATTAGCAGACACCATGTGACTGTGAAATCAACAGTTCTTCAAGTAGTTTCTAGATTCCCCCACTCTCCAATGGTATGTTCCTGGAGCCAAGAGGAACTCTGCTAGAGGCTGAGGAGCATAACACTGGAGACAGACTGGGACAATGGCTTCCTTGGCAGGCCAGCTCTGCCACGTTGTTCAGGGTTTCATTCCTGGAAGTCCAGTGTAAAGCCTACTCCTCCAGCTATTTCAGGGATTTCTGTAAGCACGTAAGTCTCTTTGTTGTATCCCTTTCTGCAAGTGGTTTCTGTTTCCTTAAACTGGAGCCTGAATGATACAACAGGGCAGAAGTCAGCAAATTACAGTTCTTGGACCTGAACTGGCCAGCCACCTGTGGTTTTTATGGCCAAGGAGCTATGAATAGTTTTCACATTTTTAAGTGGTTACATTTTAAATTATTATATAAGGCATAGTTGCCAGGTTTGTGAAATAAAATATTAGATGCTGTATTAGATTTGTATTTCAGATAAATAAGAAATAATTTTTAAGTATGTCCCAAATATTGTAGAAGGCATATTTATACTACCACATGATTTCACTCATATATGGAATTTAAGAGACAAAACATATGAATATATTGGGGGGGGTGGAATAAGCCATGAGAGGCTCTTAAAGATAGAGAGCAAACTGAGGGTTGATGGAGGAAGGTAGGTGGGGGTAGGTGAAATGGGTGATGGGTATTAGGAGGGCACTTGTGATGAGCACTGCGTGTGGCATGTAAATGATGAATCACTGAATTCTACTCTTGAAACCAACATTACACTGTACGTAAAATAACTAGAATTTAAGTTAAAATTCAAAAAATAAATTTATTTGGCCACCCTAATGTAAGTACCTATATAATACCCTTGATTGCCTTTTGGCCTGCAAATTCTAAAAATTTTGATATGTGGTCTTTAAGAGAAAGACTTTAAAGGGATCTGTAAACTTTTATAATAAATGATCTCTCTACACATACATGCCTGAGTATCCAGAGCTGCTGGCCCAATTTTGTCAGTTCAAGCATCACTTAATGAGCATCTTAGTGCTTACTTGAAAGTAAACTGGAAAAACTTGAGGTGACCAGAACAGCTTAGGGAGGCTCCCTGGTAAAGGATGTTGATGCTGAACTGGTAGTGAAGCCTCAGTTAACAGGACTCACTAACAGAAATCAAGATCTAAAGGAAAGGAGAAGGGGGCATTTCTCTTTGTGAGAAAACATTTTGGTTTTAGTCTTGAGGGAACTAGAAACAGATAGAATAGTCTCCAGAAGAGAAACATCTCTGATGTGCTATTTTATTTCCTTCTGCCTAGATCTGGAAATATATCCCAAGGCTCCTCATATATCAGGAGGAGCCAGGAATCTATGTGGATCCACCATAAAGGATGAAACAAAACACAGGAGTACAAAAACAATGGAAAGCAGTTCACACGGTACGCCAATTATTAAGGTATTAAGTTACTGTCTCTCAGCCCCAAGCCCACCCTTCTTTACTGTGCCTTGTGATGCTGCATTTGGGACTCTCTAAATCCCGTTGCTACCTTGTTGGCTTCTTCTTCCCTGTTCAGCTCCCCAAAGAGAGACTCTAGAAGGAGATACAAAGCTGGAGAAGGAAGGGACTCGCTCTTTGCCATCAATTTCCTGAAGACCTCCTGAGTATGGCCTTTCCTCCAAGCAATGCTTCTTTACCTTCTTGCAATAGCACCTGAACTGAGTGTACAACTTTTACAGCACTTCCAAAAACAGCCTCAGAGATACTAGCACCATCCAGCTGGTACCTCTCCAGGGACTGTGAAATTCAGCCCTGTGGGGCCCCTTCTCTAAGTTACTAAAATTTAATGATTCCAACCATCTTTAGCTCAAATCCCCTTTAAAAGAACTGGCTACGAAGGGCTTGGTGGACTGACAGCCTCGGCTGTGTCTTTCACTGTGGCCCACAAGTGAGCTGAAATCCCACCCCAATGGCCCTCTGCCACTCTCCCCCAAGCCCTGGTCAATTCCTGCTAATGCCTGGTCACAGTGTGGTACACATGCTAGCCCATTCCTGTGGGATGTAGGACTTCACTAATGGGCAACTTTGAGGACTCCTCACCATCCTGGTTGGAACTTTTTGTTAAACTTCCCCATTGCCTGAGAATGTTCTGCCTTCCCTCTTTTTTTCACAAGTGTAAGGGAGTCGGAAGGCTGTTGCTGCCTACTTTGCTTGCTTCCTTCCCATTTATCCCTCACAGGTGTTTCTGCCAATAAATGTCTTGTACACTGAATCTCATCTTGGTGGCTGCCTCTCCAATGAATGAACACAGAAGCAGCTGTAGTAGTCCAGGCAAGGGATGATACCAGCTGAGAGAGGACAACAGGAATGCACACGGAGACAAGCGGACAGATGTGACGTGTGCTTACGTGTACTGCAATGAAAAAACTAACGTGCTGCATCAGCGCACTGTGTGGTTAGATGTTGGGGAAGGTTTAGTGAGGGGATATTAAATTATATTAAATGGCATTAGACTACAGTCTCTAGTGACTTTGGATATAATTACCTCTTGTACTACAAAGCAAGGTTTCCTTGGGGATTCATAGAGGTAAATGCCTTCTTTTAAGGTTTAAATCATTATAGATAAAATTTCAAAAGGAAGTTGCATCAGAGATATGCAGAGACTAAATAGCCAATTACTATACTTATCTTTCTCTCCCTCGCCTTTATCATGTGCTCTTCCTTCCTGATTTATTTTGTGTGTCCATTTTAAGCAAATTGTATTTCTCGTGATTCCTTTTACTCTCAGCACAGTTGTCAGCAATGGTCTCTCATGGCTTCTTTAACCACTAGGCTTGTAGGACACCACACTCTGGGGTCTCTTCCCACCACACTGGTGATGCCTTCTCAGTTTCTATTTCTGGACCTTCTCTGTTTGACCTTTGTATGTTGGAGCACCTCTGGGCTCCACCCTCATGCTTCTCTTCCATTCACACTCTTATCTCTCATGTCCTATATTATTTTACCCAGTCCTGGAACTTCAAATACCATGAATAGTCTCATGACTCTCAAACTGACCTATGGAACCCTGACTCCCAGACTTCTCCCTGAGCTCCAGACTTGCTATCCAACTGCCAACTCAGTATCTTCACTTGAATATCTAACAGGCACTTGCAACTTAACAAACCCAGCAGGAAGTTTTGACTTCCCACTAACACTTCCCCAGATCCTTCTGTTATCCTTCTCCTTCCCCAGGTCCCCATCTCATAAAAAGCAACTAACACCCAGTGGATTCCTCTCTTCCATAACTGCTCCCCCTCCTTCTTGGTGGACCTAACCATAAACAAATCTTGACATATCCTGCCAGGCCTACCCTCCCTGCCCCTTTCTATTCCTTTTACTAGTTTTCTTTTTCTTTCACTATACATGCAAGCATATATATTTTTTGTTTACTTTTGTCAAAACAAAGCAAAAAAAAAAACCAAGAATATAAGCCTGTCTCTTTGCTCAACCCTCTTTCTCCAGTGCCAAGAACTGTACTGGACACATAGTAGGCGTCATAAGCACTTGTTAGATTAATGAAAGTCTAAGGTAATAAATAGATGAATCAAGATCTCCCTAATGCCTCTAATGCTATCTAGTTTTATCCCTTTAGGACTCCCATTCTAAAAATCACCTTTTGTTTGCAAGTGTAAGACTCACTAATAGAGCTCCAGGTCACTGAAGCTTTTAATATAATAGTAATTACTAACATTTTAAACTCTTATTTATTTTTTGTTTTGTACTTCACAGGTGTTATCTACCAAAGGAGGAAGTGAATAGATTCATCTCTACTTTTCAGGATGCCCCAACCTTTAAGAAAGGCACCAACTCCCAGCCAGCATTTTCCAATGAAATTCAAATCCAGATTTTTAAAAAAATGGACATGATCTTTTCTCTTGCATTTCTCTTCGTTGTCTCATAAGGATAGCCATCTCCCCCATTTTCTTCTAATGGATTATTTGATGATTTCTGGTCAATGTCCTGCAAATCTGAACATTGCTAATGTTATAAATTTGTTACCTGACAGAATGCATCGGTCCTCATCCCTTGTTCCACCCAGAAATCTCTACAGTGCCCTGGAAAACACTTCTTGCCAGTACATTTGGCCCACATAACGCACATTTGATTTTTAAAAGCAAAACTACTTTTTCTGGCACCAGTAGCTCCCTAAGCAGATGAACCTAGAAGCTATGCCATGAACTGGCTGTTCCAGAGACATTTTAAGGTAAGAAAGTCTGAAAGCAACATCTAGAAGGGTCAGTATTCTTTCCTACCAAATGGTTTTCCTAAGAACATTTGGTCAAAAAGCCAATCTTTCCATTCCAAGTTTATGTGAGTTTCTGGGGGAAATAACCTTTATTGCTGGGCTGTCAGAAAATCCTAGAACCTATGGAAAAAGAAACCAGACCTGTAACCAAGAAAAATGCTTTCAAAGAAAAATGCATTGCTCCATATTTTAAATGGAAAGCATTCTTTATGCCACAGAAAGCAATTTACATATTTAGCTGCTGTTGAAAATGATGGATGTTCTAAGCACTTATTTAAACTACAACTTCCTACATTAATAGACAAGATTGAGCCTTTTGTAAGATCAGTTTCTTCTGTTTATCTCACACTTCCAAAAAATTTAACTCCCCAAAAGTAAATTCAGATAATACAAATATCAAATAAACATAAAAGTAATTTGATTCCTTAAGAGAAAAATATGAAAGATCTTTAAAAAAAACAAAACCATAGGGACCACATGGGTGGCTCAGTCAGTTAAGCGTCCAACTTCAGCTCAGGTCAGATCTCATGGTTCGTGGGTTCTAGCCCTGCATCAGGCTCTGTGTTGACAGCTCAGAGCCTGAAGCCTGTTTCAGATTCTGTGTGTCCCTCTCCCTCTGCTCCTCCCCCACTCATGCTCTGTCTCTCCATCTCAAAAATAAATAAACCAGAAAAAAATTGAAAAAAAAAACAACTATATATTTGGTACATTAATTTCAGTTATAACCTTGCTCAGTGTCACCAGTTACTGGTCTTTATTCTGTTTTTCTTCCCATGTGTTACGTTTTCTTTATTATGCCATTGTCTCATTAAGCTTGCACCCTATAACTCCTTCATTCACTCATTCAACAATCTTTTATTGAGCTTCTACAATATGCCAGGAGCTATACTGAGTACTAGAAATATACTAGTAATCAATGCCTTGGCGTATTCACAGTCCAGTTGTTCTATGCCACAATGCCTAGAATTGAGCATCTTTGAGGAAGATTCCTAATTAAACGCATACAGTATTTGTTGCCCTGCTTGTATCTTCCACCAGACTGGGAACTCTTGAAAGTAGAGATCATAAAATTGTCCTCCTGGTTCCTCATAAGCTATCTCAGTGCCAGGTATACAGTAAGTGTCCAGTAAATACTGATCATGTCTTCTCATCCTAGACTTGATCAATTCTAAATGTCTCAAGAATATCAGATAAAATACAATGGTAAAAATCAATTTTGCTTCCCCTACTGGCATCTAGAAAGGCTTAAGGGGACTTAGGTCAAATTAGAAGTCATCATGACCATCCAGAAATAAATTAAAATATGAAATGGGGCTGGAGCTTGACCTGCCCTGGAATGTTATATTTCTGAGAGCTCATAAAACCAGGTTTTAGAGGTATACACATAGATATGTTATGAGTTTTCTAGGACCAGATAGTTGTCTATTATATCTCTAATGGATAAAAATTTGATCAGAAACCCAAATCCCCAAATCTTTGACTACGTATTTACTACAGTACAAGGTCCCTCAGTGAAAGAGACATCATTCATTCATCCAGTCATCAGACATTTACAGAGCACCTACCATGTTCTGAAGAATAGATTGAAGCCTGCCTTAGATACTGGTCATTACTCAGTGATTTGCACAATTCCAATAGAAACTTCTACTTTGTTAAATAGTTTGACTTACTGGGCCCCCAGGGCATCATTTCCGATTCAGCAAAAGGTTCAGACAAAGAGAAAACCACCTGCCCGTATTCAAATGCTGGTCTTGTAATTCTAGTTCATCTCCATTATGCTAGAGTAAGCCAACAGGGACCCAGATAAGAGAGCCATCCCAAAGCCAAAGAGCTCTGCTAGCATGCTGAGCCTGTGTACGCGACCAATTCCATTTCCCCCGTGGTCTCATCCTGATGCTGATTAGGAATTCCAGGAGTTGGGTTATCCCTTAAGTGGAAGATGCCATAAAGTCTGGTATTTACCCACCAGCATGACTGAAAGGAAAAGAATGAAAGCATGTACCTCATCAGAAAGTTTCTAGAGAAAGGTTTTCCTGATGATCCCTTATTCCTCCCACCAAAAGCACCATGGTATTTCACTGAGAATTTCACTCCACCTCCTTTTTGGGCACCAGAATAAGGAAAGAGAAAAGGCTTTAAACTTACACACCCGAACACCCACACTGTATAGATACTGGAGAACAGAGCCAAAACTATTGTGCTCAGAGTCTTCCCACCAGCACAGGCCCAGTCCCAGTGGGTTGAGGCTGAGCCACACATGGCAGGGAGACACGAAGCATGCTGTCCCTTCACCCCCACCCCTTTCCCACAGAATTTCATTTCACTGACGCCACAGAGCAAGCCATCAGGCTTCCCATTAAGGCAACAGCAGTTAGGCTACATATATAAGGTATCCTAACTTTCAAAAATGTACTAGGAATGTGTCTGCCACTTTCTCAAAAACATACATTGGTGTCAGAAAAAAAAAACCCAGAATCTTATTGTCTGGTTCTTTTACCTTTTTAACTTTTCTTTCCCCATCTTCTGCCCCACTAGCCATGATGCCACCAGACTTATCAGTGTTTTCAAGTCAATGTTTTTTGCATCTCTCTTTTTTTTTTACATTTATTTATTTTTGAGAGACAGAATGAGACAGAGCATGAGTAGAAGAGGGGCAGAGAGAGAAGGAGACACAGAATCTGAAGCATTCAGCACAGAGCCTGATGTGGGGCTCGAACCCACAAACTGTGAGATCATGACCCGAGCCGAAGTTGGATACCTAACTGACTGAGCCACCCAGGCGCCTCAATGTTTCTCGCATTTCTTAAAATGAAAGCCCTTTCATGCACTGCTGTGATTAACAGCAAATGGCACTGTGTAGTTTCCCCATTTGACAAAAAGATGCACTAGACTCCTACCACTGTTTGGCAATTAGCCATCAGACAGAATAATTCCCTTTAGAAAACCAGCACAGTTTTGTTTTCTTTTGCTTTGTTTCTTTCTTTTCCATCTTTCTTCTTAAACCACTTCTTTGGGAAAAAGATGCACAATTTTCATTTAACCATTATTATTCTGGTTTGTAGTTCATGGTAATTGCTCCCAAAAGAATGGAAAATGTGTTATTTATGTCTCTTATCCATTACTTGGCATATTAGAGGGACTTTATAAGTCCTCTGCCACAAAGATATTTTGAGATTTTATTATTGAAAATTTATTTTCTACACATTTACCAAAGTAATTTAGAAATCCCAATATCTCGAGGCACCTGGGTGACTCAGTCAATTAAGTGTCCCACTTCAGCTCAGGTCACAATCTCATGGTTAGAGAGTTCAAGCCCTGTATGGGGCTCGCTGCTGTCAGCACAGAGCCCACTTCCGATCCTGTCCCCTCTCTCTCTGCCCCTCCCCTGCTCACACTGTCTCTCTCTCAAAAATAAATAAACAACAAAAAAAGAAAAAAAAAGAAATCTCAAAATCTCAGCAGATTAGTCATGTACTCAAAAGTCACATAAAGCTTCAGAATGTATATTCTAGTATCTTCAATGAAAATGCTTCCTGGAAATCTATTTTCTTTAAACAACTCCTTTCACAAAAGCCTGAGGTCTTTTTTCTAGCTTCTACAGAAGTTTCCTCTTTCTTCAAGCAAGTAGGTCTGACATGTACTCAGTACCTATAACCTTCCTTAGCCTGTGTTCTTTGGAAACACACCACAATTTCTGACTGGATTCAATCCTAACAAAACTAAAATCTTAATACTAAAAAATCAGAGTAGTTACGTAGAGGATGAGTTCATCTATGAGGCTTATAGTAAGTGGTCCCATTTTTTTCTCCCCAAGATTCACATTACCTCTTTAACAGTCATTTTTTATTTTTTTTATTTTTTAATGCTTTTTTAAATTTATTTCTGGGAGAGAGAGAGAGACAGTGTGAGCAGAGGAGGGTCAGAGATACTGGGAGACACCAAAAATGAAGTAGGCTCCAGGCTCTGAGCTACCTGTCAGCACAGTGCCTGACGCAGAGCTCGAACCCACAAACCATGAGATCATGACCTGAGGCGAAGTCGAAGGCTTAACCGACTGAGCCACCCAGGCGCCCCTTAACAGTAATTTTTTAAACTGTTTGAAAATTTCAATGAACCCTTCACAAAAATGTAAAATTATCATACATTTTCAAAAACTGCTAATGTTAAAATTTTCAATTTGAATTCAAAAGCCACTTATTCCACAAATATGACATGATCCAAAATGTTTACATTATTACAGACTATACTTTAGAATCATTATGGCTATAAGTTAATTGTTGAAAAAATAATTAAAGCCATTATTCCTACTAATAGCGCACAGAATATAAAGCTAACTTTAAGAGCTGGTTAATTACTTAGAATTAGGAGTCAGATAAAGAACGTCAGGGGGAATTTTTGTCAACTCCACACACTTCCACAAAATGACTGTCCTCTCTTTTTTATTTTTCCCCCTTTCCCCTTATTCTCTAGAATTAAATCTAGTTCAGTAGTTTCCAGACTTACAGATTTGGCCAACTAGAAAAATTATTTTTTCTTGAGAAAAAAAAGGCCATAGACCTTTGTTCTTCTGCACGTGACATTTATTGTCTCTTGTTCCAGACTCTTTTCAAGAATGATAGATAGCAAACAGCCTTTCAGGACAGAGATGGCATCATCTCTCTCCTGACGAAAGGGCAGCCATGCTTACTGTCCATTATAGAAGATTCTAGTTCCATACACTCAAGTATCCTCTTTTCTCATGCTACTCTCTGCACATGCTAGTGCCACCTGGCCCTCTCTGTATTGCCCTTAGGACTCAGGGTACGGATGCAAATATGCTGATGCCCATGTCATTGTGCCACGAAAATAAAGTCCTTTGTCTCTAATACAGGAGTCAATTATCTTCTGACAGGATCCACAAAACTGTAATATATTAACTTTTTAGCTTGCAAGTATAGTAAAACCTTAGACCCTTCACAGTTCTTGATAGTTTTTTTAAGACCGACCCAAATAATTGCCAACTCTGTTTCTCTAAAATTTAACTTTAAAATATGAATTTCTACCATTTCCTATTACTATCTTTATATGAAAGAAAGTAGGAAAGATATAATCTCACAGTAAAGGGCAGAGCAAGATAATTTTGGTCAAGGACTAATCATTTCCCAGGCCCAAGACTTCCAGGTGCTTGGGGAGCACATCCTACAAAGTGCTGCCTCAATTTCAACTCTGCATGGCCCTAAGGGGATAGTGCTTCTGGAAGTCCAGAAGGTTGTGAAGTATCTGTTACCTACAGTCAAAGTGTGCAGCTCTCACCAGACACCTTCACATTCATGAAGGTAGTTTCTTGTAACAGTGAAGTAAGAAGACATGAAGACCACCCAAAGTTCAGAAAAGACACTGGCTTCCCAACCATAAGGCTCCTGAGTCTGAGATGGAAAACACAGGGATAGGCCACCTGCTGTGGTGACAGGCTCAGGTGCAGTGACTCTGGGACCTGCAATGTCAGGGAGCAAAACCCCTCTGCTTCCTCCATGTCTAACATTTGAGAAAAGAAAGAAAGGAAGGAAGGAAGGAAGGAAGGAAGGAAGGAAGGAAGGAAGGAAGGAAGGAAGGAAGGAAGGAAAGAAAGAAAGAAAGAAAGAAAGAAAGAAAGAAAGAAAGAAAGAAAGAAAGAAAGAAAGAAAGAGAAAGAAAAGAAAGAGCATCTGGAAATACTTTTTTCTTCTACTGGATGATATTCCATACGGACAGTCACTTCACATATACACTGAAAAGCCAAAGCTTAAATCTACGTCAACATTAAGGAATAAGAAAGAAAAAGAAAACTTGGCGGATTTTTTTTCCTAAAATAAGCATTCTATATTCTAAATCCCTAGAAGGAAGCTTGGAACTTGTCTCAGTTACTCCATCTCTCCAATTTGTATGAATTGGACTCAATGGTCCTTTGGAACCAGTTAAAGAGCTCCTCGAATCAAGCAGTGTTCTTCAAACTTTGGCCATTAGGATGAGAAATAAGGCAAAGCTTTCTGGGGGCAGTTCCAATCCTTCTTCATTTTCCTTTGTCTCTGCTCATAATTATAAGGGACTGGAGTCCGGAATAATGAAAAATGGTAGAGAAAATACCTAATTCTGATCATGATTACTAAAACCTGACTTGAAAATGCTTTTTCAAAAGCAGCTAACAAGATTTCAGAGTCTTCAAGCATAACATCTATTACTTCCCATTCCCTCAAACACATCACATTTCTTGTCTTGATAAAAAGAATTCTGAGCCCCATAGAAACAATTCTTCTATAGCTTCAATCTATAGACACAGAAATCCTCCTTTCAGATGATAAAGTCTTGCTGCAGACGTACTGCTTTCCAGCATCTGGGCTCAGTAACTCTTTCACTCTAATTGTAGCTCATGCCTATGTCCTTAAAAAAAATCTCTAAGAAGCTGGAAAAGGACAAAATCTTTAGTCCTACTTATGTAAAGAATAAACAAGCTCTGTATTCTAAAAGTCTTGGCTGGTTACTTTGAAGGTAACTTCCTCCTTCAAAATCTCTCTTAAATTTACAATAGGAAAAAAACAGAAAAACAAGAAAGCTTCATTGGGGAAGGAAAGACCTTCTCCTCAAAGTTCCAAAGTTCTCTAACATGGCTCTCTACAGAACACCCTTGGAACATGTATTCCTTCTGATCCCTGCCCCCCATCTCTTCACCCCTGAATTCCAAGACTGTTCTCTCACCACAGGACCTTAGCACCTGCTGTCCCTTTGAAGAATACCTCATTGTGTTCATCTTCTTCTAACAGCCTTCCCTAATGCCCAGGCTGGATCCAGGTAGTTTCACTACCTAGAGCATCTTTGTGGCAAGCATTTCCACCATAAAAATTTCTGTTGAAGAACTAATTACCTACAAGGCAATTTTGCCATAAAACAAAAACAAAAACAAAAAAAAACTGGTTGACAGTTGACAAGTTTCAACTGGTTGACAGTTTGGTTTCATTTCTCCACTGATGCAATACTCCCATTTTTATATTATTAAACCCTACCCTCATAATGGTCTATACAGTGGCACAGAGTTTTGAATCCACATTTTCCAAAGAACTTTGGAGCATCTATTAATGTGCAAAGAGAGAGGAACACACCAAATCCAAAGCAGGCTCCAGGCTCTGAGCTGTCAGCACAGAGCCCAGCATGGGGCTGGAACACACGAACCATGAGATCATAACCTGAACTTAAGTCAGACACTTAAGGGGCACCTGGGTGGCTCAGCCAGTTAAGCGTCCGACTTCGGCTCAGGTCATGATCACACGGTTTGTGGGTTTGAGCTCCGCATAGGGCTCTGCTTTGACAGCTAGCTCAGAGCCTGGAGCCTACTTCATATTCTGTGTCTCCCTCTCTCTCTGCCTCTCCCCTGCCCATGCTGTCTCTCTCTCTGCCTCTCCCCTGCCCATGCTGTCTCTCTCTCTCTCTCAGAAATAAATAAAACATTAATTTTTTTTTTTTTAAAGTCAGACACTTAACTGTTGATGCACTCAGGAACCCCACTGATATCTCTTTTAATGAAGGAAGAAATTTTAGCAAAAAAAGAAAAAGTGAGATGCTAAACAAGGAGACAAAGTAAAAAAAATGTATACTATGAATTAAAGACTTTGAAGACAAGTGCTTAGGAACAATCCACAAAATAAAATCAGTTATTTGCACAGCATTGCCATGAATCTACACATATTTTAAATGTATTCAAATATTTTGTATTTCACAAATCTTTTTAATTTTGTTATTCATTTTACATGTTTCATTATATCCCTTTTAGTGATTGTTGCCCTTTTATTTTTTTATTTTTATCTTTTGCCGCAAAATTGCCTTATAGCCAACTAGTTATGCAGCAAAATGCAGCAAAAATATCAGATATGGCCTGGACTCAGTGTACTCAAGAGCATAGTAGAGCTCTTTTATCTCTATCTGTCACAATGCATGTATGTTTTGTGCTGTAATTGCTGGCTGTCTTTCCTTAATTTTTTTCTAAACAGACCTCATTAAGGTTGGGGATGTTCCAGTAATTAATACAGTGTGTGACACTCTGTAATCACAAAAGGTATGTGTTGAAGTAATGAATGAATAAATTTTTCAAAACTTGTTTTTGCATTTTGAGCCAGATAATACAAACATGCTTATAACTAGTTGAATATACTTCTATTTAGGCTTTGAGGAGCTACCAAATAATGAAGTCACATAGTAACCTTGCTGTACTTCAATGAAGAAACAAATGGTAGTTCAGAAAGTCATTATTAATCAAAATAATAAGGCACACTCTGATTTGATATAGCACATGACTAAGTTCAACATAGTATAGGTAGAGCAGTAAGGAATATCTTAGCACAGAATATTCTTTCTGTTGTGCAATAATATTTATACTGAAGGGAAGAGGGATTTATTCATTTATAAATACAAGATATTTGTAAGTATTTCCATAAAATATCTTCATTAATCACAGACTCTTCTTTCCAAAACATGAAAAGAATTTATTCATCCGTACTAAAGCAATATACATAATATATTCACCATTTTCTTTTCTTAAAAAGTGACTTACTCCTCAAAGAAAAATGCATTTAATTAGGTATATGTATATAATTCATTTTAAAGTGAAGTCATAGTTTAGAAAAAAATTCGATTGTAACCTAAAATAATAGTGTTTAAAAGCCATAAATATGCCTAAATGATATTTTTATTACCTAAAGTGCTGACAGAAGTATTACCTTTGATAAAAGCAATATTCCTCATCATTTATTGTATATTTTGTGTTTGTAGTAGAAATAAGCCAATTGTCTTAATTAGGGCTGCTATATGACAAATTACCATAGGCTAAGTGGCTTGCAAACTTTAGAATTTATTTCTCACAGTTCTGAAGACTGGGAGTCCAAGATCAGACTGCGGGGATGGTCGAGCTCTGGTAAGGGCGGTTTTCAGGTTGAAGACGCGGGTTTGTCTTTCACCCAGCTGAGCACAGCAAGTTCTCTCTTTACTCTTCATAAGGGCACTTACTAGTCCATGCATGAGGGCTCTGCCTCCCTAAGGTCAATTTTCCTAATGCTATCATATTGCAGGGTAAGGTTTCAATACATGAATCTGGGGGGACACAACTCTTCCTTTAGTCCATAACAACAATTACTGAGCCAAGAAACATACTTGAAACAATGGGTAACAATCAAAGGTGTGGTGGTAGTGCTGGTAGTGAAGACAATTGGTTGCACTGGGTTTCCTGGAATGAGTAATTAAGAAGGAAGATGAAATCTGGGACTCCACAGAGGAACTGGGACTTTATTGAGATCAGGTGACATCCAGTAAAGTGGGAAGAGGAAGAAAGTGACTACAGGCAGTGGAAGCACAGGAAGTCCAGCAGGAGGGCCAACGAGGAGGCCAAGCCGCCCGCCCGGGATAAGAGTGTTGGGAGTAAAACGAGGCTGGAAGCAAGCACCTGGGGCACTGGGGTTCATCGGAGAGGCATCTGCAGTTTTCTAAAAGAGGAAAACATATATGCCTCTTCAGTGTTTTGGAAAATGTCTTTCCCTGTGGTTTATAAGCAGATTGTAGATGGTAAAGTCCTGAGGAAGAAAGTTGTTTTTCACAAGCATATTAGAAATGAAAAAGGAGAGGGCAAATGATAGAAATGTAGTAAAGGATGTTTCTTAATAACTTAATTAAGACTTCATAACTAAGCCAGGAGGAGGAGTCCCGAATGCCCAAATACCTACATTTCTACAACAGGCCACTGACTGATGCTCTCATTTCCACCCTTGCCAGCTGACACCAGAGGGATCTTTCCTTACGAATCAAAATCCCCTCCCGGGCTCCCCATTACCCTCAGGCTGAAGCATGAATCCCTGGCATGACCCTGAGTGATCTGTTCCATGCTTATCTCTGGAGCTTCATCTCTCCTGCCTCACTTCCCACCTCACGGAACTCCAGCCACATCTAGGTTCCCACACATGAGGTTTCCCCCGCCTGGAATTTCTGGAACTCAGTCTTCCTTTCTGACCCAGCACCATTATCCCTCTGTCACACGTGAACACACATCCCACTTCATTTGGCTAACTCCCACTAATCCTTGCTTTCTGAGTTTGAATGTTACTTCCTCATATGAACCTCTCTCTTACCAAACTAGATAAGGTTGCCTGGTTATTTGATTCCATAACACTCTGAATTTCTGAGAACTACTCATCACATTCATAATCACTTGTGCAATATCTGCCTCTCCACTAGACTCTAAGTTCCATGGTGGCAGAGATTTTGTCTGACTGACATGTCTACGGTTATATTCACAGTACCCAATTCAGTGCCTTGAAATACAATTTGCGTACCAAAAATGTTTATTATATAAATTAATGAAACCCTAAAACATTGAGTATTATTGATTAGAATGAAGTTCTGGCCACAACACTTCACTCAAAATTTAGATTTTGGAAGAGGAATCCACCATACAAAAAGCAAATAAATTGGGGCACCTGGGTGGCTCAATCAGTTGAGCGGTTGAGCTTTCAACTCTTGATCTCAGCTCAGGTCATGATCTCACAGTTCTGGGATGGAGCCCTGCGTCTGGCTTGGGACTGTAAGTGCAGAGCCTCCTTGGGATTATCTCTCTCCCCCTCTCTGACTCGTATGTGCACTCTTTCTTTCTCTCAAAATAAACTTTTAAAAATGCATATTACTTTAAAAATATGCAAATAAATAATTGCCAGCAGTTCTCACTGGCTTCTACCAGTATATAATTATCTCCTTCCTTCAGCTTCATCTACCCAGTATTTGACTGCCTTTTATTTATAATACTCATGAGGATTTTCCACCTATTACCACCTAAAGCCAAAGAAAATAATAGTTGTAAATCTATCCTCTATGTTATCTCCCCTAATTACCTACATATCAGATTATTTTTAACTGGAAGAGATATAACGTTGTAAAAGTTAAGCATTCTGAATTTTTAATATGCCAAAGGTTAGGTTTATAAGACATATTTTCTTCTTCCTATCCTGAGAGGATTTTTCTCATCTGCTATAATTCAACTTTAGATGCTGTTCAAACAACCACAAGAATGATGCAGCATCTAATGGCACCTGAAGTAGCCTCCTTCCTAATGTGCAAAATGCTCACTTTTTTGTTTCCATTATCATGGAATTTCCTCTTTTTTATAAGGCATTTCCAGCTGGCTAAGATGGCAAAGGAAACAAAAAAAAATGCTCTCTCTCTTTGAATTCATTAAACTGGCTCCAAACACACTAGGAGAATATTGCCTGGAGTGTAAGTTGCTAGAAGACAGAGTGCTTTGTGCATAGTAGAAATTCAGTGACTTTCTTAACTTGCAAAAATCTTACTTGCCAACTTCAGAAAGCAATTCTCTGGCTTAATGGAACACTCTCATATTCTGAACCCACCTAATAAGAACTTGCAAGACTTTAACTCTCAAAGAAGAGAGAGATTATCAAAAGGCAATTCAAAGATCAAAAAGGAAAACTTGAAAAGACCAGCTGAGGAAATGGGATCTTTCCACCAAACTCTCTGATGCTGAACTTGAAGAAGAGAATTATTATTACCATATTGGTACCACCATCATATAATTGAGTCCTACTATATATTGTCCTGTTTCAGTTGTTTTACATGAATGGTTTGAATTTTTCCTCCCTCCGGACCACTATATCTGCTATATGTCAGGTGTGCTATAACCAATTTCTCTTCTTGAAGAAAAGAGAATAAACTAAAACTGTTAGGTTATAAAAGAACAATCTAAGAGTAAAGATAATGTAATACTAACAAAAACTGTTCTAAGTACAGTCAAGTTCTATTTACCTGAAGTAGTCAAGAAACAGACATCTGGCTAATCAAGTATCCAGTAAAATCTTACATAGTAACCAGAGACTACAAGTGCCATTTAGAAAATAATATAATACGCTGTAACAAAAATGATATCAAGTATAACCTAATCTATACTTGATCCAAACCCTCTCAGGATCTTTCTAGGCCCTGTGACCAACATTCAGAATGTCATTAGTCATTACTGTTTGCAAATCAGAAGGGTAAGAAGAGAGGGGTCAAGCTGTACCCACACCAAAAGACGTCTGGAGGGTTTTGCTATTGGTTAATCAGTCCCTGATATTGATGGCAACTTACTTATTTGTCTCTTTCTCACTTTTCAGATGACAGTTGAATGCCAATTTTGAATCCAAATTAAGTGGTCATGAATTCAGGAAATACAGATTTTAATCTTGAGTCTGCTATTACTTTTGTGACCTGGAGCAGGTCAAATAAGCACTTCATAAAATAAGGGGGCTGTTAAAATAACTGATCAAGGGGCGCCTGGGTGGCTCAGTTGGTTAAGTGTCCAACTTTGGCTCAGGTCATGATTTCACAGTTCGTGGGTTCAAGCCCCACATCGGGTGGGCTCTGTGCTGAAGGCTCAGAGCCTGGAGCCTGCTTTGGATTCGGACTTCCTCCCTCTCTGCCCCTCCCCACTCGTGCTTGCTCTCTCTCTCTCTCTCTCTTTCAGAAATAAACATGAGAAAAAAAATTAAATAAATAAAATAAAATAACTGATCAAGGCCCTTTCTACAATAAGAATCTAAGAGGGTAAGAATAGTCATTCTTAGAAAGTTCTGTTTATAGCACCATTAATGTAACAATGCAAAATAAAAAAAAAAAAGTTTGTTTACACCTAGAAAGTATAAAAGTCAGTGAATGAACACAACTACCACTTCATTGTGGGAAGAGCCATGAACTCTAGCAATGGAGTATTTACCTCTCCTGACACTTCTCTAAGAGGGAAATCTGGTTTTGATAGCTGATCTGTGAGAGTTAGGCTTTAAGACAGGCAAAGTCAGGGCTGAAGGAGGGCTTCAGAAAGAGTTCAGGACGGGCTAGCACTATCTGATAGAAGTGTGGAGGATTACCTAAGCCCCAGTGCTGGCCCCCTGCCTGTCTGGACTCAGGACTGACCCATGTATTCCGCCTCCATTCTTTTCTTGCTTCCAGTTCAGCACTTCTTAGTCACCAACCACATCCTAATATCTGATACTTAGACACCATTTACTATGGCAGCAATATTCTCATATAAGTTCCCTTGGCTCTTTGACCTTCTCTTTCTGCCACTCCAACCATTTTCCACTTTCTTTTCCCAAACCAGGGTTGACAGCTTTTCCCAGCCACCCTCTGCCACTGGGCCTCAGACAAGAAAGAAGCTGTGTGTGGAACATATTTTGAGCCAGTGTTTTAATCACTCTAAGTTAATTCATTCTTCCAACAAGCAATTATTAAGAGCCTACTGTGTGCCAGGCACTATAAAAGAACAAGGAAATAGTAGGTAGGAACAGGTGCTAAGGTGAAATGACACACGGTGATATTATAGGAATGTTAAAGACTGCTTTAGGTTGATTGGTCAGGAACAGCCTCACTGCGGAAGAGATATTAGAGCTAAGTCCTGAATGAGAGGAAGGAGGCAGCCATACAGAGAAATGGAAGTAGGGAGACAGACATTAATGGTAAAGGGAACTGCCATGGCAAAGGCTGGTTCAGACAGGAAATGACCTTGGTGAACTGAGGAACAGAAAGAACGATGTGGCCAAAACACAGGGAGAGCTGAAGAGAAGACAAGATGAAACTGTAAAGTTATGTTGAGGCAAAACAGGGAAGTCACTGTAGGCTGAAGTTAAGGAGCCTGGGTTTTACGCTGAGGATAGTCATGTGACATGATATTATCTACATTTTTTTAATTTCAAGTTTTTTTAAAATTCTAGTTAGTTAACATATATGGTAAAATTGATTTCAGATGTAGAATTTAGCTATTTTGATATGGTCTACATATTAAAAGATTTTGACATGGTCTACATTTAAAACATGGTTCCACAAAGTGGTATCCAGGAGGTCCATTACAAGCCCATTGCAGTGATCCAGGCAATATGTACTGGCAGCCTAAACTAGGACAGCAACCATGGAGATAGTAAAAAAAATGTACATCATTTGGGGGTAGAGGTTGTGAGACTAGATGATTGATGAAATACTGGCAGTAAGGGAAAGAGGAACCAAAGATGACCCATAGGTTTTAGCAACTGAGTGCACAGTCATGCCACTTACTAGGATGGGTAAACCTGTGAAAGTAATAAATGTTTAACAATCAGCTCTCACAAGGAAAAATCCCTGATCTGTGTTCAATTTCAGAATGTAAATACTCCCACCATTGCCTAATTCACTCTACAGGTATGACGTAAGTAAGAGATGGTCCCAACTAGGCTTTCAGGACCTGGGAGAAAGTGGCATTCGCACATCATTGTCAGTTACAAGTTTTGAAGAGAAAAATAAAGTCAAGAATTCAGCTGTGGTCTGGACTAAAGCTAAAAACCCTATTAAATATCCAGGGGTCAAGAAATTGATTGTGCTTCTATATGAAAATTAAGTTTTATTTTTTGCAGTCAAGGTGCCTAGATGGCAATACCTTAATTCTCTATAAAAATTTCTTCAATGATTCCTTTTCTTTCTTCTCTCTCCTCTTTTTCTTCTCTCTTGTTTTATTTGTATGTGTGTGCATTTATCTGTGTGTGCCTTTCCATATGTGAGCACATGTGCATATATGGATAATAGTTTTTTACTGTTGCTATTACTAATTACCAAAAATGTAGTGGCTTCATACAAATTTATTAGCTTCCAGTTGTATAGGTCAGAAGACTGGCAGGGCTCTTACAGGGCTAAAATCAAGGTGTCAGAGCAGGGTTCTATTACCTTCTGGAAGCTCTAACAGAGAATCCACCCTCTTGCCTTTCCTAGTTTCTAGAGACGTCCTACGTTCCTTGGCTCATGGTCCTCTTTCTCCACCTTCAAAGCCACAGTAGCAGACTGAGTCCTTCTAGTATTGCATCACTCTGACCTCCTCTTCTATCACTCTCTTCCACTTTTAAGAACCCATGTGATTATACTGGGCCAACCCAGATAATCCAGACAATCTCCTTATTCTAAAGTCAGATATAAGCAACCTTATTTCCATCTGCAACCTAATTCCCCTAATCTAACATATCTGCAAATTCTAAGAAATAGGTGTGGACATCTTTGGGTGGCCATTAGTCTGCCTACCACAATATGTACATATGGATGGATGGATGGATGGATGGATGGATGGTTACACACACAAGAACTACTATGCATTTTTATGTTTGCATATGTGTACATATATGCCTATATACATATATAAAGACAAATGTGTATCTGTATCTGCATATATTTCTATAACATATAAACTTACACATTTCTTCTACTAGAATTTTTGTCCAGGAAGAATTCTCTTCTACAGGAACAATTTGTATACTTCTTTTTTCAGTTCAGAAAGGCTGTAAAATCCATCATATTGCCCCTACCTTGTTTTCCAAGAAGCTCAAAGTTAAATTTAAATCTCAGATGTAATAATTTACTTATCCCAGATAATCACTATATCTATTTATCATCGTCGACTTAACTTCAGATCTGGATTTGAAAGTCTTTTTTTATAATTGCACTGTATTACATTCATTCCATATTGGAAACCACCTCAAATGCATTTTTTGGAAATAGAGTAAGTTAAAAATTATAAACAATAACAGGAATAACAAAAACCCCAGGAAAGCAAAATGATAGCATTATGCATTCCTTAGCTCCATGTAGGCCACAACATTAAAAAACATGGAAAGCTAAAACCATACAGTAACAAGACTCCAAGTCCCTGAAAAGGGAAAGAACATTCAAACTAGCTTTCCATTTTCCATCAAGCTCTGAAGCATTCCAAGAAAATCAAAATGTGATAATCCCAGTCAGATAGAGTATCCAAAAGAAAAAAGAAAGGAAACTTTCCAGGAAGAAATGGAGCCCGAGTGGCTGGATGCTCTCACTACATGGAAAGCTGTGAATTACCCCAAGCCTTGCCACTCCCTAGACCGTCATCCATTCCTCATACTTCACCTGAGAGGCCCACAGGCATTTTAAAGGATTTTAGATGAACCATTGAGCATGAAATACTTCACACACATTAAAAGCCCTGGGCCTCCTGCAAGTAGGCCTCCCCTCCCCTCCCCTGCATGTGGGTGATCTTGTTCCTCTGTGGGGACCCAGGGACCTGGAATGCATCAAGGAAAGGCGTATAGCCAGAAGGTTAGGAAGGAGGCCCCAAATGCGTACAGAGAGAAGAAGCTCTGACTGCCACACTGCCCAGCCAAGAGACCAGCTCGCCTCTTTGCAAATATCTCCTTTCAAACACAGGAGACAGGAGTGAGTTAAAAATCTGGCACCAATCCCAGCATGTCACTTAAGCTTCAGAACCCGGTATCCTTGTCTCTAAAAGAAGAATTAATAATAATGCCCACATCACAGATTCGCTATGATGGTGAAATGTCATGGGGTGTGTAAACTCCCTGGCATACTTTCTGACATGGTTAGTGCTCCAGAAACATTAGCTGTAGCTATCGATGAAAATAACAATAAAAATTAATAATGCCCCATTTCATATGCCAAACACAGTGTAAACTAGGTAGTCCAACAAGATCTATTTGTATGCATTCTCAAAAACGAAGCTCTAGAAAGAAAGCTGGTTGACAGAAAACAAAATAGCAAACATGTAATCTGCAAGCAGCCTACAGCAATAACACCCATCATTTTTATGCATGGTATACTCTGTACCTGTCACTGGACCAAGAAAATTTTTATAAAGCACTTCACATAATCTTTAGAACTACTTAGACTTACTAGTTTTGAACCTGAACTCATCTCAGTGAACTGAGGCCCAGAAGAGTTAAGTACTTAACCTAAAACCACACAGCTGGTGCGATGCACTTTGCTCCAGGACTGACTGACTGAGGCTAGAGCTGATGTTATTGACTTTGAGTTTATTACAGCTCAAAGAGAAATGGAGAATCCTACCAAATGCCAATCTTTTAAATGCTTGATTGTAGGAGAGGGGGCAAGATGGCGGAGGAGTAAGGAGCTCCGTACTTGCACTCGCGCCCATCCATCACACGGAAAAGATCTGAAGCCATTGGAAACCTTACAAAACCTGAGAGATTGGGAGAAAAAGGACGCAGAATCCACTGAGAGAGCCTTCTAACGTGAGTGCGAACTGGGGAAGATAAAATCGGGCCGGGATCAGAGACTCCAGGGTGGGAGGCGATCCCCCTCTACCTTCTACGGGGAGTGAGAGGGGAAAAAGAGAGAGTCCGAAACAGAAAAAACCTCCGCTCGGGGGGAAAAACCTCCGCTTGGAGCAGAGAAAGACCGTACTTGCCAAATACCTGCATGCCAGGTCCCCTCGCGTAAACTGGTCCCGGGTGGGGGTGGGGGGGCTGAGCACACAGACTGCTTCTTTGTGCTGCTCCTGGAGACTGGACTTCAGAGTGGCGGCGCGCCTGCAGCCATTGTAGCTCCTGCCTGGCTGGGACTCCAGAGGGAAGGCAAAGAGCTAAAAACTGGGAAATTAGCCTGTGAGTTCGTGTTTCGGGTGACGAGCCATAGAGGGACCCGGTTTTCCTCACTCCAGCGGACTCGGGCTCAGCGCACCCGGCAGGCAAGCCCCCGCCCATGCGCGCCAGCCCGACCCAGAGNCGGGGCTGGGACTGGCCTGAGTTGAAGAGTACAACCAACTTCGGCTGTGCCCCCGGTACGGGGAGTTTACACGCCCAAAAGCGAGGTACAGCGCTTGGTTCAAGAAGGGTCTGGAGCACCGTCACTCTCCTCCCCACNGATTGTATAGTTGCCCCTGGGTCTCTCCCCAGACTAGATCTCCCCTTGCTGGGCTTTATGTTCCTTACCTTGCTTCTCAACTTATGACCCAAGCTGCCTGTTTGTTTTACATCCTCTGCAAGATCTTCATTGGAGTGTTCTGTGACCCAGCTCCAAAGGGTCTTCCCCTTTGGAAGCAAATTCAGTTTTCTTGATTCCCTGAGGTCTGCTGTTGGCAGGGAGCCCAACATCTGAATGATGAAGGCAGTCTTTTCAGTTCCTTTCTATGATGGCACCATTTTTCTCAGTCTCCTCCCTCATTCCCTCCCAGAAAGCAACACTAACATGGGCTAAGAACCTCAGATACCAATCAGGCAAACTTAGTTTCAAATCCTGGGTCCAATATTTATTAAATATGTGACTTTGAGTAAGTTATTATGTAACACCCACTGGTAGAATGGAGGTAATTACTGTATTTATCATATTGGTGTTTTGGAACTATTAGACAATTAAATAAAGATTAAATGTATAGCCTGTAGCATCATACCTGCACAAAGTTAGCATTCAGTATATGTAAGATATTATTATAACTCATCACAATTTTAATGTTCAGTGTCTACTTTCCTCACAGACTCTAAGTGTCATATTTATTATAGTGTCCCTAGCCCCAATCATAATGAACACTTGTAGACTGAATGAAAGAATGTGTGAATGAACCCTTTATCAGGCAGATCACAAGCTACACTCATACCCCCTCAATACTCCCCCCAGTGGTGATCTAATAAATTCCCCTACTTGGGGATTCCTAACCTTTGCCTCAAATGCGATACTTGAGGGAGCTACAGAGAGATGTAGAAATATTTTTTAGGAAGCTTTCTACATAAAGTGCTGTATGAAACCTCTGCACTATTCTCTTTCAAAAACACTTAAAGATCAACACTATTTATCTTGGCTTCTAGAGTCAGACTGCTGTTTCTTTGACAGTTATAGGACACAGATGCTGGGCCACATGGGACCCCAGTATATTCTGATTATGTAAGTATTTCCAAAGCCTTCCTTCCAAGGAGGCTTCCTTTCCAAGGAGGTTTTAGTATATGCTTCCCTAGCCTTTGGTGTGTTATGGCTAGTGAGTAGCCGCTCTAGTGAGAGAAAATAAACCAGAATAACAGAAAGAAGTGAAAAGAAAAGGAAGAGCCAGTGTGGACTGAGTTTAGAAAGTGAGTACTAGGAAGTTTTGAGAAAGGATTATAGGGGGCTGAAGTAGCTGCCAAACATTAATGTTTGAGGTACTTTGAGATGGATGGAGAAAGTATTTTAAGATAGTTTTCTGTGTGAGAAATGAAATTCACCTTTAAAATCTCTTCACTTGACTTTAGTACACATTTAAATATCTTTTCAAAAATTTTTGAGATATATAAGTTGTGTTTCTTTTGAATATATGAAATAAGTCTGTCCAAGGGGGTCCTGCTTTCTTTAGCTTTCATACACACCTGGCCAATGAACATCTCTTACTATAAACTGGACTATGTAGATAGGAGAATTTCTTTTTTCAGCACCCTAACCATAGACATCTTCATACAGAGCTCTGTGTATTGGCTTACTACTTCAAAGCTGTCCTTTGTATCCAGTTATTTATTTCAGCTGTATTATAATGGCTACTTGAAGAATCCAGTAGATTACATTATACAGCATAATTCCCCAAGGATCAGTTCCTTTTTAAGGTCAAGTTTCTAATAAAATTGCTTTCCATGCCTCCTTTTGCTGTGTTCTATTGAATGAGCAGGCCATTGCTGGCCCACCCAATGTCCACAGAACAGTAAGGAGTGTGAAGTTTGTAAGACTGATGCTTCTCTACTCTTCCACCTGCTACCAGTACAAGCTTGGTAAAATCACAGAACTCTCACTGCCTCTGAGTCTTTATTGTTGTTGTATTTTTAATTTTGAAAAATCTGTATTGGATTTTAAATAATACATGCTAACAATGTGAAATTATATAAAGTTAAACTCTATTCTCTTTCCATTTTCCACTCTCCCACTCTGATCAAAGCTACTCTATACAGTTGTTATCTTTTTATACATTTTCTGTGTAAATGCGTGTGAAACAGTATTTAATTTTTATAAATAAAAATATATACTATATTATATAGCATGAGATTATGAACAAAGTAAATAGCACAGAGCATGGCTTATAATAGGTATTGATTGATTATAAGTTTCATTCTTTCTTTTGCCCCTCTAATTAAGTTCAAAATCCTCAGGCTGATATATACAACTAATCACATCACCGTAAGTCACATACTTCACCCTTCAATCAATACATACCTCCTGCTCCCCAAATCTACTTGATACTTCCACAGTCCTATCTCCTCAAATAGTTGTCTATCAAAATCCCACTCACCTCAATGCCAATTGAGAATTTGGCATCTTTACTTTTATTGTTGTTGAAGATGTGATCTCTTCCATCTTTGAGTCTCCATAGCACCTTATTTGTGCTGTCATGTTTTCTTTTATTTTCATCTTATCCTCATCCCCTACCTTCTAGAAATTCCTTTACAACATATGAGTTCTTCATCTATGTACTCCATACACCCTGTCTCACATAAAGTAAGTATTCAGTAAATAACCTCTATGTGGAAATGAAACTTCAACATTAATGTCTATGGTTATGATGGATTACTCCCAGAAAAAGCAACATTTTCAATATTTCAAACCTTGCATAATTTCAAGTGGAATTTTTATTAGTCTGGAATTATATTTAAAGATAGCTTGTAGGTAAATATTGTCTTGTTCAAACCCTTTTTTAGGAAAAGGATTTTTATACCCAGTTTTTATTTTATTTATTTCAAAGAAAAATATATGAGTTTTTCCACATGTAAAATGAGATAAGGTGGGTCAATTCATTAATTATAGTCAGTGCTTTGCCACTTCTCTAAAGACAAAGCTATTTGAATATTCCTGAACGTGGATATCCATCTAATCTCATACTCGCTGGAATAACAACTACAAATCTTGCCCTGTTTAAACGAAAGTTATAACTATAATATCTAGAACTATGTACATTCTCTAGCTATTAAAAATAGAAATGAAGACCATCAGACTCTCTTATTCAATACTAATGGGTTTTTACAGGAAGAGTTCTTTTTATAAATAATGACACGCACTTATCTTGCTACAGTTGTACAGAGAAACAGAGACCTCCAGTGGCTGAATGACTTTACATAGAGAAATGCAAAATGTGCATAAAGCAGATGGAAAAGGCATAATGGATTATTCACCCAAGGGTTCTTCAGTCTAGCCTTTCTTTCCTGCCATGTATTTTAGTACTTCATCAATTCCTGTCCAAATGTCTAGGGAGAATTGTATTCTCAACATCACACTAGGAAATCATTTTCCCATCCAACAGAACTTGCTACTAGAAAGTTTACCTCATACTTATTTTATATTATTTTTATTAAATTATATTATATAAATTAATTTAAATCATTATATCTAATTTTTTCTATGACATTTCCTGGTTAGTTTCACTGCTTATAAACACTGATACTTAAATATAAAAAAAATTCTCAATTGATTTGTCGTATAAACTACAAAATTTATAGATATGTAAGAAGAAGAAGATAGACATGGACAAATGTAACTTTTAATAAACCAAATTAATGGAATTAATGTAAGAAAACAAAATTCTACTATAAACTAGATTTCCTAAAACTAAACTTTATTATATTTATTATATAGTTCCATTAAGCTTAAAATAGTTTCCAAAGAGTGATTAATAAGATATATGTTTTAATAAAGTCAAAACCACAAATATTGCTTGAATTTAAATAAAGAAGGGTATTTTTGAAGGGTTTGGAATCTTTAGAGTCAATAAGTTCTCAATAGTGTGTTAAATGTTTGTCCCAGGAGATAAAAAAAAAAAACACTACAAAAAAATCCATTGATTATCCTTTGCTCTATTTATAATATTAGTGGACTGCATAGCTCCATTGATTCAGTGGAAAGGACTTGGCCAGGTGTTGAAGACATAAGGATGAATTCATTATTTTTTTTAAATGTTCAGAATCAGTGTTCATCAAACACTAAAATAAAAATTGAGATCCATCACTCACTCAGCAAAACGAAACAATACATGTCAAATCCCTACTAAGATAGCCCAGTTTATCTTTAGCTGAGAGGTTAAAATAAAGTTGAATAAAATGATAAAGAATGCCTTCCAAAACAATTTCTTCACAAATATTCACACAAGTTTCTTTCCCCAAATCTCCATGCATGAAGGTCTCTCAAATCACAGTTTTGAGACCAAATGTACAGATCACAAAATTAAAAGAAGTTTGGTTAATGTAAGATATTAGCATAAAGACACAGAATTATATATTTATACATAAGATCAAGGTCTGAGGTCAAAGCTACTCAAGATAGAGTCCATGTCCTTTCATTTACAGTGCCAGGCAAATGGCAGTCACTCAATAAATGTTTTGTCAGTGAATACCAGGGTAAAATTACATCACCCATCTCCATCTTTCCCAAACATGTCAAATGGAAAATAAGCCTGTAATCCTTTCCTCAAAGCAACAGAGAAATATAATTTTTATCAATGAAATAGTGCATTCTATAAATCTGAATTGCAGTTGATGTTAACTACACTGACTACTCAATACAGGTGAACACTGTCAAAGCAATAGAAAAGCCAGTTCTTGATTCAGAGATGAAGAAAGAGATGTCACGTTTTTAAATCCCTCTACTTTATGGTGAGCAAAACAAGACTGCTCTCCATTCTTCTCAGGTCTCCTCTAATGGAAATACTAAGAGCACTAAAGTAAGAAAAGGCAAAACCACATGAAGGAAGGGTAATAAGAAGCCAAATAATTCTTATTCTGCATAATCTATTTCTAGATGGATGCAAATTTTTGCCCAAATAACCAACCAATTCAACAGGCAGAATGGTCACATCCACTGTTGCAGCAATAGGAAAGCAGATTTTTCTAATGGAAAATCATGATAAGATTCAAATAACTCTCTAGTCATTAAGTGAGTTATGACCAGTGATTCAATGAAAATGTAGTTTTCCTAAAAATTCCTTATTGCTCTTGGGGTGCCTGGGTGGTTCAGTTGGTTGAACGTCCAATCCTTGATTTCAGCTCAGGTCATGATCTCACGGTCATGGTACTGAGCCCCATATCCTGCTGAGCGTGGAACCTACTTAAGATTCTCTCTCTCTCTCTCTCTCTCTCTCTCTCTCTCTCTCTAAATCTCTCCACCCCCCTTCTGTCCCTCTCCACTGCTCATATCCTCTCTATAACAATAAGAAAATGAAAAATAAAAATATCTTACTGCATTTATTATGGTTCCTACTTCACTCTAAAGTTCTTTACAGCCATACAGATTTGCTGTTTTCTTGGATATTTAGAACTTAATAAGAATGTTTCTGTCCTGTTATGTGAGCCCAAAGTGACATATTTCTGGACTTAGTAAATGGTGAATGAGAACTTGATGTCCCGTTTCTGAAGGACCAAGGTAGTAAGCTGCTTTTTTTTTTCTTTTAATATCCTATATTTCATATCATATCCAAAATCTCTTGGCTATTTCAAGATCTTGATATTACAAAAACACAATGTATCTAAGATTTCTCAATCATGACCTAAACATTTGGCTCATATGATATGGATGGGAAATAAAATGAAGGAGGACAAAAAACAAGATATAGTTATAAGAAAATATAATCAAGGAAACAATATCATTATCAAAGAAGAAATTTCACCTTCTATTCTAAAGCACCTTGATAAAAACGCCCTACCTACCAATGTTACAAATACACATTTTTTCACTTATGTATGAAAGTAGGTAAATAATATAAACTAGTGGTTAAGAGTAAGGACCAGGAGATAGAGAGATTTGTTCATTTACCAGATGTGACTTTAGACAATTTAATCTCTCCATGTTCATCTGTCAAATGGCAGAATGAAACTACATACTTCATTAAAAAGATTAAATTAAGATAATACATATAAAGAACTTATTATGGTGAAGAACTTATTAGCATATAGTTATTAGTAAAGAACTTTATGTTTATGCTTTATACACTAAGTTTTAAATTGTGTCTTTTCAGTCAAATTTTAAAGCAAGCTGCCTAGGTTAGGACATACATAATATACATTAAGAATGATCCAAACTTACCCCCCCCAAAAAAAAATCATTCAAATAAAAAATCCAGAGTATTTGAAAAGTAAATGGACAAACATCACAATTTTGAAAAGTAAATGGACAAACATCACAATTCCATGGTCTTTTCCCCATTTTCTCATTCTCATCTGTTGCTCACCTTTTTTTTTTTTTTTTTTTTTTTTTTTTTTTTTTTTTTTTTNTTTTTTTTTTTTTTTTTTGGCTACTTTCCTTTGGCCTCCAATGAGAAACAGTTCTCTGGGTCTTCTCTCACAACTCTGCTGATTTCTCTCTTCTTTATTTCTTTAGTTCCTGTAATGGAGGTTCTTATGATCCAAATTTCATTCCATTTTCACCTTTGATTCTAGGACGGTCTCCCTCTAGAACTGTCTCTGGCTAAGACTGCCAAGAAGATGGTCTCCAAATCTGAAATAGAAGTCATGCTCTCTCTTCTATCTAAACTTCAGTTATGTTTGTCCAGTTGCCTCCTAAAGCTCTCCACCTGTCCCATCTGCACTTCCCACTCAGTAAATCTGCCTCCTTCTTTACCCAACCAGCTCCTCCCCTTGACTTTTCCATCTGTACTATGTGTGGTCATCTTCCCAGGCACCACGATTCACAATTTTGGCATCATCTCTTTCTTTTCTTATTCTCCATACCCAAGTTTTAGATGAATTCTACAAATTCTACCTCTCATCTTTGTTAGCTCTTCCTCTGTCTTAATTTACTCCTTAATACCTATCAACTATGATAAATCTCCCCCAATCCTATCCATTTTACAGTATATTCTTCCTAGTCACTATTCTCATTGAGCTACCTACCTAGCTTATTACCTAGACCAATCTCTTTTCCCTAGGATTCTCAGACCTCTCTGATATGGCCCATATCCTATTTTTCCAACATTATTTCCCACAAGCTATTCTCTTTTATATTTTTTAAAATTTTTAAAATAAAGTTTAGTGGCGTGTAATTTACATGCAGTAAAATTCACTATTCTGTGCCATTCTATGAGTTTTGACAAAATAGAGCATATAGTTATAGTAATGGAACCTCTACCACAATTTAGAGAACAATTGCATTACTTTAAATAATTCCCTTCTGTCTTTATAGTCAATTTTCTTCACCTGTTTCCAGCCTTTGACAACTATTGACCTCATTTTTCCCCTGTGAGTTTAAAATTTCCCAGATCAGGTACAACTATTTCACTTGTAACGCAGTTCATCCATGTTGCTTCACTTATTTTTTTATTTAAATCCAAGCTAGGTAACATAGAGTGTAAAATGATTTCAGAAATAAGATTTAATGGTTCATCACTTACATGTAACACCCAGGGCTCATTCCAGCAAGTGTCCTCCTTAGCCCATTCCCCCACTTAACACCTCACCAGCAACCTCAGTTAGTTCTCTGTATTTAAGAGTCTCTTATGGTTTGACTCCCTCTTATGGTTTTTATATTATTTTTGCTTTCCTTCCCTTATGTTTATGTGTTTTGTTTCTTAAATTCCATATATGAATGAAATCATATATTTGTCTTTCTCTGACTGACTTACTTTACTTAGCATAATACATTCTAATTCCATTCATGTTGTTGCAAATGTAAGATTTCATTCTTTTTGATCACTGAGTAATAGCACAGTATGTATACATACCACATCTTCTTTATCCATTCATCAGTCAATAGACATTTGGGCTCTTTCCATAATTCGGCTATTGTTGATAGTGCTGCTACAAAAATTGGGATGCATGTGCCCCTTCAAGTCAGTATTCTTGTATCCTTTGGGTAAATACCTAGTAGTGCAATTGCTGAGTTGCACAGTATTTCTATTTTTAATTTTTTGAGCAATCTCCAAACTTTTCCAGAGTGGCTACACAAGTTTGCATTCCCATCAACAGTGCAAAAATATTTCCCTTTCTCCACATCCTTGCCAACATGTTTCCTTAATTAATTATAGCCATTCTGACAGGTGTGGGGTACCTCATTGTGGTTTTGATTTGTATTTCCCTGATGGTGGGTGATGCTGAGCATCTTTTCATGTGTCTGTTAGCCATCCCACATGCTATTCTTAATGACTCCTTTACTCCAGTCCAGTTGAATTGCTTTCTCATGATACACACTCTGAAGTATCTAACTTCACATTTGTTCATGCTTTCTTTTTCCTTGAATCCTTTTCCCTATCTCTAATGAGATCCTCACTTCAATCACATATGTATTCAAGTAACTTTCATGTCCTCTGAATTTCCTAGACCATCCACAATATTTTTGCAATAGTTATCATTTTATATTTTTTAATCTAATTATTTGGGTACATGTCTTATCTTCCATATGAACTGCAAATCAGTAACTACCAGGATTTACAAATGATGTAATTTTGTATCCAATATTATACCTGGTACAGGGTTTCACATATGCCATATTACCACCAACTTATTTTGCCAAAATAGTTCTGAAATGCCCCTCTCGACTTTGATTCTATAAGCATAAATTTAATGGCTAGTTAAGGATCATATTCACCTTGGACAAGAGGATAGATACCATCATTGGAGTATTATATGGTGTTTGTACCATCTACTGAAAATTCCTTAAAAATCAGTAGACTTTGGCTCCAAGATGCATTCAGCAAAGCCAGTAGACACAAGCACAACCCACCGACAAGATAACACAAGAATCAAAAAAAACCCTACAATCATCTTTGCAAAATCTCTTTGCAACTCACAGCTCCAAATGCAGCTTTATTAATGGGTGGCAGAGTGGGGAAAAAAGTGACATATGCTTTCAAAATGTGTTGATGTAAGGGGTGCGTGGGTGGCTCAGATGGTTATGCATCAGACTTTGGCTCCAGTCATGATCTCACAGTTTATGCATTCAAGCCCCACACTGGGCTCTGTGCTGACAGCTCAGGGCCTGGAGCCTACTTCAGATTCTGTGTCCCCCTTTCTCTGCCCCTCCCCCAGCTCATACTCTGTCTCATTCTCTCTCAAAAATAACTAAGCATTTAAAAAATGTTTTTAAAGTGTTGATTTAAGTTTCTGTGATGCTGTTAGATTTTACCACTCTTAATTAAATTTATATGTTGTGTTGTCATTTTCATTTCTGTTTAACCTCCTATTTAAGGAGGTCTTGTTCCAACATCACATCAAAATCCAGAAGGATCACAAAACAGAGAATAAAGAACACTGTACTTTATTTGCCTATCCAGTTGCACTTGTAAAATCAGAGTTTGAGGTCTATTTAAGAACTCCCAAATGAGGAAGTTAAAATGCAGTGCTTCGTAGGTACCTCCCATGCCTGCCGAGCTGAACTCCCAGTTCCCGTGCTCTGATAAATTACCTTACAAATTAGTGCAATCATCTCATCATCATATTTGCAGGTTTTATTCCTTCTTTGGAACTTACAGAGATTAAAAATAAATTTTAGTGTCTTCCAGCATAGTTTCCAAATTTACTGCTCTTGTTTCCTTCACATCTGACTCTAAACCAAGCCAAAGGCAGAGTACTCCCTCCCTGGTGGTGTCCCTGATCATCCATCACGCCTTGCTGATGCAATCCAGCACCATAAGCTGTCTTCAGGGAGCAGGGGTGGCCAACAGACGGGAGTCCAGGAGTGAATGGAAGAACCGCGTCTTGTGTAAGGAACGTGCAAGGGCATGTTTGCCAGATCTCCTGGATGGTTTCAGTCTCCTCCGCAAGAAAAAGAACTCAAGTTCTGTTTTCACCCTTCCTTTCAACATGTGTTTTGAGGTTTTTGGGGGTTTCTTGGCTTTGTTTGTCTTGGGGTGGTCTTCTTGCACCTAAGTTTAATTTACATGTGCATTTTAAGATCAGGATTAAAAGCCCCCTCAAAAGAGCTGGTCTACAGAAGAAGAGTCTAATTTAATTAACCTCTTTGCTCCCAATCCACACACACTATCTGCCTTCAACATAAAACTAAGCCAGAATCAAAGCAAGCTTCTGTTTGATTTATATCAATAATTGCTCAATTTCTATTTTACTTCTCTCAGTAAAAACTCATCTCTAAAGTGAATCTTCTTGTATTTCCAATACTGTAGCATGTCTATATGCTGTTTATGAATTTTGCTTGCAAATTTCGTATTTCAATAATGAAAATTAAATTTTATTTATAAAGGATATTTTATAATATAAGATTTTACTTGCACATTTAGTATAGACTGTTAGCTTTGTGACTGGGAGCCCTATCAGAGCATTCCCCTTCACAGAGGAAACAAAGCATCCAGATAATCTGTGCAGGCATTCAAAAGATCATGCCTTGCATATGACCTCTATTAGTTTTGCAGATTTTTGTCACACTGAACCTCACCCTTGTAAATAAGGAATAGGAGCCAATGATTTTCTGGAATAGCAAGGACCAGAGACCCCTTCCCTGCCCCCAGCTTCCTTTCATAAAAGTGAAGGTAGGTTTGCATGGCCTCAGGGGCAGTGATGAATAAGGCTCCGGGAATACAGTTAAGATAAGCTTAGAAAATGAAGCAACAGTGAGCAAGGCCAAGGCGTAATCAGGGTGTCCTCTCCACTTCCTGACTCTCATGGTGGGGTGGCCATGAAAATATATCTGATGGACCTCCACCCACAGGACTATAATCAACTGAGGCCCCAGTGGCACACCCCGAAATCCATCCCTGCCTTTGTGCCAAGGCCATACCTCCCAATGTCTGTCCCCTGCCAATGACCTGTTTCTGGGAGACACAGGACTTCTCTTTTAAAAGCTGATCTTGTGGGCAGAAGATATGAACAGACACTTCTCCAAAGAGGACATCCAGATGGCCAACAGACACATGAAACGATGCTCAGCATCCCTCCTCATCAGGGAAATACAAATCAAAACCACCCTGAGATACCACCTCACGCCAGTCAGAGTGGCTNAATAAATAGATAAAAGCTGATTTTGGTTCAAGAACTTCCCTAAAGCTTTGCCAAAACTTCCTTACATCATACAGCAATCTAAGAGAATTGTGCCCAAACTCTTCTCTCTCTTGTTGCACGTATGATCAGACTAGCAAAAATTCTGATGACCTTCCCATTCCTCTCCTTTCATATAGGCATTTCTCCCCAATAAAATCCTGCAAATTTAGTTCCATTTTGACATCTGCCTCTCGAGAAACTGAAACTAACATACAAGGTACAAACATGAAGTTGTCTTTACTTACCCTTCTTATAACCACTGCGTCCTGAGAACTATTAGATTGAACGTTATAAAATTGTCAATACCCAACCATTTGTGACCTACAAAAATGACAATTTCATATAATCCAACCTAACTGTAGTGCAGAATGTTGACAGAGTTGAAACATTGCAAACACAGCAATTCCCTGGGCTGGAAATAGGGCTCTGTACTCCCATCCTCAGAAGGTATAGAGCTGGAAGAGTTACAGTCCAATCCCTGGGCTTGGACAACTTTGCTACTTCCTGCTTCCCATGTTTCTCTCGGGAGACAACGTAGCTGCTCTTAACCAGCCTTACCCACTAGGGAAAACTCCCTGTTTCCCTTAAGTCTAGCTCTCCATCTTGCTCACCTGTAGGATAAAGAGCATCATAACTTGTCCTAATTCTGCTCTCTTGGGTCAGCACCCAAGGAAATGATAAAACATTGTTAGACTCTTGATATATTGATATGTATCTTGATATATATCTGAAAATATATTTTTACTTCTCTATCAGCAATACATGAATGCTCCCATTGGAGACACTGAATAATATTGAAGAAAGATATGGAAGATCATAGGACATTCTTAGTTTAAACATCTTTTCTGATGTGAAGTGACAACTGGTTATCTCATTTAAATCTGCATTCCCATATGAATGATATTTAACATTTTTCACCAATTTTTTCAAATAATCTACATCCCTACTCTTTAGTATAACTTCAGATTTCTTATTCTCAAACCCTCAAAAGTCATTTCTGAAGCCTTCCTGAAAACCCTCTTCAACTACTTAAATACACAGATTTTTAAATGGGGCTTTTAACCATTCTGTATCACTCAATGCATTTGTCTCAGCCTAAGTGCTATGGTAGACTTCACATTAATATATGAACAGGTATATAGCTTTGTGTGTGTGTGTGTGTGTGTGTGTGTGTGTGTGTGTGTGTGTGTGTATACATTTAAGATCAATGAACATCAGCAAGCTAATCTTTAATCTCTCAAAGCATAAGAACAATTAATTTATAACACAACCTTAAGCTAACTCACGACTAAGTTCATTTTCTTTCTCAAATTACAATTATTCCTATTGCTCCTCATATTTTCCAGTTTTCCCTGAGTTTCTTACATCATTATTACTAATACGGTTCCAAAAAATCCCTAATATTAAGAATTAATAGACCATTTGATTCAAGTTGGTTTCTTAATATTTTCTCCATGATGATATATGTCTTGATGTAGCAAATTTGATACAGTGGGTTCTTTTTAGATTAAATAACCTAATTTATTTTCTCCAGATTGTGTACTGGAAGTTGGATGGAACACTATAAATTAGTGTGGAAAATGATTTTGCCAAATTCATTCCCAATTAGTCTCCATCAAAATTTTATCTTGTTTCTGTTTTAATATGTTTATGTGACTTTTAAGTTGTTAAAATTTTATTTATTTTAAAGTCTCAATGAGCATCCTGGATGCCAAATCACTTTTTTAATTTTGGTTACATGAAATAAAATGAATTAAAAACACATGGAATCAATGTTCTCTAAAATATATGTGTTTTTAAAGTTTGGAGAAAGAGGGCAAGAAGAGGTGCTTGGCAGAATGTTTGCATTTTAGAAAATCCAAAATTTTTGAAAAATTGTTCCAGATGTTTGATAAACCCCTTAATGCCCCTAAGTTTCAACCAGACCTGCTGTAAATAAAGATAATTATAAATAGCAATAGACTGAGATTAAGGCAGCACGTAACAGATGCCCGAAGAATCAGAATTAACTGTGAACTGGATTAAACCACAGGATATGGATGTGTTGTAAACATCATGGAGAAGAGTATAGTTTTACACTATGCCTACAGGAAGGAAATAGGAAAATAATAACAGAACTATTTCACACATAAAAATCTGACAGCATCCTGGCATTTTATCCTGGCATTCAGAAGTTCTCATTATCTTGTCCAATGCTTTTTAGAGCAGGATGATAAATCTTCCATTGAGGACATTTGGAAACCTGTGGGGCATTTTTGGTTGTCACAATGACTGGGAAGCGCTACTGGCTTTTATTATCCAGCGGCCAAGGACGATTAATATCCTGCAATCCCCATAAGAACTGTTCATACAAGTAACCATTGTGTCCAACCAGGCTCCCTCTCCATCTCAGACCTCTGAGTTCTAGCCTCACCAACTTTCCTATCATCTCCTTCATACCACACCCACTTTGCCTTTAATTTTCTTCCACTGTTTCTTTACTTGTAATTGCCTATCTCTCTTCTTCAATGATGCACATTTATTCTTTTCTTCAGAAAGACTCTTGTCTGCCTCAGGTCTTTCCTCAAGGACCAACCTCCATGTTGAACTTTTATCTTCTATTAAAGTCTTTTGATAGCCTCATTATTTCGTATTTATTTCCCTGATTACATGTACTACAGGATAATTTGTGTACACAGAAGGTACTGAATTAACCACAGGTGACCTTTTTTTTAATCAAGGTGTTTTTGGTTCCATAGAGTCAGACACAGTTGAATTTGGTATTGAGACAATTTTGTCATGTGTGCATCGATGCACACACATGTATATGTACATTGATTGATATAGATGCAGATATATACATAAGTATTAGATACGGTTTTCTAAGCAAAACACAAAACACTGTCTTCTCATTTAAGGATGACTGTTTGAGTCCTTTGGCTAAAAGTCTGGATGAGAATTTGACCTGTTGGTTCCATTCCTAGCTAATCATTTACCTCTGATTCTGATAGTTTTACCTCTCACTGGTTGCATGATAGCACTAAGAAATCTTTAGAAGCTCAAAGTGCAGCCAGGAAGAGTTAACTTGGCAAAATATACTCTAATACTTATGGGGGAAATAATTCTTACAGACATTTGCTGGAAGATATAAACTATACATCTGGACTGTGGTAATGCCTAAGGATGACTAAGGAGAGTTTCATCTTTCAAGCCAGTGAGAACTATATTCTGTGCTTTTGAATAACCCATTGCTGGCTTCGTGTCAGAGGAGTTAAGGAGCCCAGATGAAAAATGAATAGCTTCTACTTTAATTCAGGCTTGATATCATTTTGTGGTGATGTTTAATACAAGCAACCTTTGTCTTATGAACATGTGACTTTTGAAAGACCTTGTCCTCATCACTGGAGGCTCCCTGCCCTTCTGAGCACCTGCAAAGGATCTCCTGGTCACTGCTGTCACCAAAAAGAACCCACCCAGTTCCTTGTAGCTTCAACACACCAATAGCTCTATAGTGCACCCAAGTTTAAAAGCTCAAAAGATTCAAAATTTAATTTCAGAATGCAAAAGGGAGAAGTGAATACTCCGTGGAAAAAGGAAGTTTTACCATTAACTCTCTCTCTCTTCTCTGTGTGAAATAACTGACTATGGGAACTGGTAATATAATAATCTTTGATTAATAAATATAACAAAAATAGTGCCATTGCTTTTTTCTATGAAAGCACACCTTCATTATTTTAAAATAAGAAATATATACAGCTAACAAAATAACTACAAAATCATCTCTAATTCTACCACTTAATATTCTGGTGAACATTTGTCCAGATTTTATGTTTGTACACACACGTTCCAAAATGGGATAATAAAGTATACATACTGTCTTTAATATTGTTACTTAAGGGGTGCCTGGGTGGCTCCGTCAGTTAAGCATCTGACTTTTGATTTTGGCTCAAGTCATGACCTAAAGGTCTTCATCTCATGGTCATGATTCATGGTCATGAGTTGGAGCCCCCCATCAGGCTCTGCACTGGGCATGGTGCCAGCTTAAGATTCTCCCTTTCTCTCTGCCCCTCCTCTGTTCACACTCCTTCTCTAAATTATATATACAGTTATTTAATATATTATATTATAGACATGTTTCCATGCCAAACACAAATAAAAAATATATGTAACTATATTTTTTAAAACTCTTTAGTATTTCACCACATTAAATACATCATATTTTATTGAACACCGCTTTATTGTCTAACGTTTAAATTGTTCTCAGTATTTCACTATTACATGTAACACTGTGATTAACATACTTATACACACATTTTGGACATTTTTTCTGATAATTTATTTCCAAGGGATAAATTCTAGGAGTGGGATTACTGAATCTCATTAGAGGAGAAAAATAATATTTATTTACACTGCCAAATTCTTCCCCTGTCCCAAAATATCATACTAATTTACTTTCCAACCAGAAACATCTTAAATTCTGGATTTAAAACTATTGATTTACATTCTTTTGAAACATAACATACTCCCAATTTTGAAGCTGCCTCTGTGAACATTTCAGCTGTTGAAAACTGTGATTCTGAAACCGTGCTCTGATTTGTCCTCTTAAGGACCAAGAACTTGGAAGAAGAGGCTTTGGGAAGGGGAGGAGGGAGGTCTTCTTCTTCTTCTTCTTCTTCTTCTCCTTCTCCTTCTCCTTCTTCTTCTTTTCTTCTTCTTCTCCTTCTCCTCCTTCTCCTCCTTCTCCTCCTTCTTCTCCTTCTTCTCCTTCTTCTCCTTCTTCTCCTTCTCCTTCTTCTTCTTCTTCTTTTTAAGGTTTGAATTAAAGCAGAGCTTCAGGTTTTTTTGGATTTCTATACAATTGCTTCTGAGAAAGATTTAATTAAAGAGTTTTAAATCTTTGGTTAAAAATACTTTTGCTCACAGTGCCAAGGAGAAAAGAAGGATTCGTATTCTACATTGCTGCCCAACAAATAGCTCTCAAAAGAGTAACACTTCACCATGATTTTAGGATAAAAGAAAATTGCTCTAAAGGTGTCTGACTATACATTTGAACTGTCTTTAATGGGCTGTCATTTGTACAGACCACTGGAGGCATATAAATAAAGGCAATTACCTGCAATTTAACCGGTAATTGAATTTTATTAAGGAAAAAAAGCACTGGGTTTATACACTAAGCAAATGAGACTGTTTTAGCAGTTCTCATCAATGTAGTTTTGATAATATCAAGATAATGGAAAACGTGAAATTGAATAGTATCATTGCAGACATAAAAGACTATTATGGTGAAGTATTTTAAGGTATGACTTCCACAGAGATGGACACAAGAGCAAGACAACAAAGGAAGGAGGCATTTGCTTTATCAGAATACAGGAACAGGAACAAGCAGGTTGAGTGGTAAGGAGCCTGAGAGAATAGACAGAACAGGAAAATCAAACAGAATGGAACACCCAAGCCGTAAGACATGGGGTCATTCCTGGAGGTCTAACAGAAAACCGGGGTCTCAGAGGATTTGATGCAGCACCAGGAACTGGAATGTAGTCACACCACCACTTAATCTGCCACTCGCATGGCAGTCTAGCAGGGGGCAGTCTCAGGAAGACTGAAATGGGCACTCTGGGACACATGTGGATAGAGCTTGGAGAGAAGCACACTTCTAGGGACTGTAAGGAACACTCTTCTTCCTGTTTAAGCTCTACTTAATGTTTAGAGTCATGAGGAATTCGTTTGAAAAAGGAAAAGAAGAAAGTAGCCCCATTGTTGGAAAAGGCGGTACAAAAGAAACAGCTCTGCAGTCGCTAGACTGAAAATAGCCTCAGAAATATTTCACTGGTATTCAACAATGGAACATTCGACATAGCATAAAACATGATGTGATCATGTAACAGAACAGAACATAGAACTGGAATTTCTATATTTGCCAAATCAAGACTCTAATTTAGTAAAACTATTCAAAAATCAACAGAGATAGAATCATCAGCCCCTACACAAAGTTGGCTCCAATGTCTGGCAATTCCTTACCCTCTCTAGATCTTAATTTTCTCACTATAAAACTAGAGAGTTGGACATCTAAAACAAAATCTTCCAACTCCATAATTTTCTAATTCTGTAATTCTTAGAATCAAATAAAGTAAAATTAGAAACTTTTTTTCCTCACAGAATTACTTTAAGCCCCATGAAAGGAAACATGTTTCCCATATAGCTTCTGGAACTAGAATCAGTCCCAACTCCATCCCCCACCCCTTAACTCAGCCACCAGCAGCTGCCAAAGCTGCAGAAAGTGGCCTGGCTCCAAGGGGCTCTTTTCCTCCTAGCACAGAAGTAGGAATACTCAAGAGCATCTGGAAAGTCTGGTTAATGTTGCAGTCACTTCCCAGGGTCTCACGCTGCTGCTTCCTTATGGTAGCTAATGATAGCAACAGAATAATGTCCAGGATATTTTCCCCATCACATCCTGGGCTTCACCTGTTCTAATGGTGTGACTGAGAAACATTTGCTTCAGGACTTAAGTGGCAGGTGACAGGTGGTGATGCTGTTTACCACATAAACATCTTTTAAGAGCTAAAAAAAAAAAATAATAATAATAATAATAATGCCTAAGCTCAATCCAGGAAGAAATGTTCAATGCTAACACTTCCTTTAAGAAAAGCAAATATTTGGTTAGCAATTGAATTACAAACGTACCATCCACTCTGCATACATATGCTTAGTAACTTGTAACATTTATTCAAACAAGTCTCTTATAATCTTTGTGTAGGCTACTGAAGAGATCCATTTTCCTGAAAATTGAAAGTTATTGACATAGAAATGATTCAATCATCATGCTGCTGCAGGGAATCAAAAAGCAAGTCAGTGGAGTGTTTGAGAAACACATTTTGTTGGTTTGGAAAACAGTTAGATCACTACTGCCCCAAAAGTGATTTAAAAGGACTTCAGATCAATCCAGGAAAATGAAGGGGATGTCTAGGCTGGATCCAGAAAATGCTTCCTACTGACTTTCTCATTATTTGTGCAAAGCTGGCTACTAGCACATAAAATCATTTTTAGGAAGCAGGTGATATTTTAATACCACCCTTCTCCATCCTCCTTTCTCTGGGTTCCTTTTACTTTCTCTACCAGACTCTGACCATGACATATCTTATGCTCTTTCTCATTTATAAAATACACAAGAAAGGATTTTTATCAGCTCATTCACAAAAGGGGAGAAACCACAAGTGAGGCATAGTTGGTTCTGTTCCTTACTCTCAACAGAAACAAAATCATAACCAGAGGGATGAAGGACAAATGGTAGAAAGGTAGGCATCAGCTAATCAAAAAAAGAAGAGAGCTGAAGCATACACTCTCAAGAATTTACAAATAATAACTATCTAAGTAATCACCTCCCTCTCTTAAGTGTAAAATGTTCTTGCTTATGGTGTCAAAAAATGTTTTTTCCCACCACTCTGCTGGGAAATCAGAGGACAGTGACAGAGTAACTTTAAAACCTAAAAGTAATCATTTCACTGCTAATGTTCCAAAAAAATTGACCATAGTGTATCTTAAAGCAAAAATGTTAAAGGAAAAAAGAAAGTTTAGTTCACCCACTATGTCTACCGTCTAGAGTCATTGGGAAATCTACTGAGGTTAGTAAATTTCCTTAAAACCCCAAAACAGTGATACAATGTTAAGAATGTAGTGATAATTAAATTATACCCATTATCTTATTTGCTCACACAATAAAAAGTATTTTTCTCAAAAATTTTAATTGAATAAAATAACCAAAAAGTTATTTTAGTACAAGAATTTTTAGAATGACTCTTTCAAGGAAACAACTGCCAAATACCTCACTTACTAAACTGGTTTAAATTTGGTCTCCAAAAAGTGGCAACTGAATAATAAAAACATACACAACTGCCAAGTCACATGTCAGACTTTATTCTCCAAGGAAAATACTTAATTTCATTGAACAGTCTTAATGAGTTGCTTCAGTTTTTGTTATTTATAGTTCTTTGGGTCATTGTTTTCTACAATTATTCTTAAATTTCTTAGGGAACTCTTAGTGATTTTTAGTGCATTAAAAAAAGTTGAAGGAAAAGAAAAAATAACTATTTAATAAAGAAACACAGGAAATACCAAATAATTTTCCTCCATGTGTTTTACTAGGGTGTTTTATCTCATTTCCATAACCACTTATACAAACATTTGGCCCTTTGTCATCATACCTGAATTTATAGTTTTCAAGTAATGCCTTTATCTCTTACAATAAGGATCTATATAATAAGGTAGCTTATCTTAAAGGGGCTTCACTTTGATTTTCCCTTTTTAAACAGTTATAAAAAGTTGCAAACTTAATTTTTATAAATTGATAGTGTTGTCCCATGGACCATCATCATATTAGAGATTCTTTCCCCAACACCTAAAATATTTTATATCAAGAAATACCTCTCCTTAAGAATGTGGCAAACCACTATCATTTTATAGGAAAATTAAATAACTGTTTCCAGCTAATAACATTTTAACTCCAATACTGTACAGAAATTCAGTCCAATTCTGAACATCTTAAGGACTGCTAAGGACGTTGGGTAAAAGAAAGGCTTTGTTTAAACAAAACAGAGCAATCTCCAGGGTTAAAAAAAAAAATGTTCTCAAACTGTTTCCAACACCTTTCTTTTTTTTTTTTTTTTTTCTTTCTGGCCCCATTCCATACAGCTTTACTACAGATGGTGAAGCCAGAGGCAAAATGCAAGTCTTTGGTTTTTCATTTGCAAGAGAAATGTACCCAATTTAAAACTTCTGTCTCCTCTGCTACATTACCCAAAGTGGTCTTATCTTGACCCTAGAGCTAATGGCTTTTTTTTTTAAAGGCAGCTTTCTTTTTTTTGTTTTTGTTTTTGTTTTTGTTTCTCCCCTATCTTTTTTTTTTTTTTTTTTCTTTCTGGCCCCATTCCATACAGCTTTACTACAGATGGTGAAGCCAGAGGCAAAATGCAAGTCTTTGGTTTTTCATTTGCAAGAGAAATGTACCCAATTTAAAACTTCTGTCTCCTCTGCTACATTACCCAAAGTGGTCTTATCTTGACCCTAGAGCTAATGGCTTTTTTTTTTAAAGGCAGCTTTCTTTTTTTTGTTTTTGTTTTTGTTTTTGTTTTTGTTTTGTTTTGTTTTGTTTTTACAAATAGTTTATTGTCAAATTAGTTTCCACATAACACCCAGTGCTCATCCCCATAAGTGCCCTCCTCCATGCCCTTCCCCCCCTGCCCCCCCACATCCATCAGTCCTCAGTTTTTGTCAGCATTCAAGAGTCTCTCATGGTTTGCCTCTCTCCCTTTCCCCCACCATTTCCGCCCTTCTTCTCCCCCTTGTTCCTCCATCAAGTTCCTCCTAATCCTCCTATACGTGCAAACATATGATATTTGTCCTTCTCTGCCTGACTTATTTCTAAAGGCAGATTTCTTAAAACTCATGTAATAGAGTGGCATCAGAGAAAATTAACAGAGAGGAAGATGGAATCAGTATGGATGGTAGAAACAAAGATCATCTAACTACTAAATAATACATCTAACATCTAACTAACACAACTCCCAGAAGATTACTACAACAGTATGGTGACCCTGGCAGAAGTTATTTTAAGTGTACATATTGAATTATTTAATGCATTGTCACATCCCAGATTGTAATTTTAACTATTAAAAAAAAGTGCATATTTAACACATAAGGAAATCCACTTTTATATTAACTAAATTTGATCTATACTGGACACAATTATTCTAATTATTTTCCATTTCTCAAAGCAATTATAAACCAGCACAAATTCTGGATAAATTAGTTCATTAAAAACAAAGACAGATTAGGTGCTGTAGCAGACCTATACTGCTCACTGAGTTCTGGTTCCCTTCTGCTCCCGTGGTTGTACTTCCTGTCCCCTTGAAGTTTAGTGTGCCAAGTGACTAACTTTGGAAAGCACATTATTAATAGAAGGCACTCCCCAGTGCTTTTCCCACCTGTAAAGATGGAATTCCAACAGTATGGGTCCTGAGTAACTAAAAGAGCCCATCCTTCCCCATCCTGCACTGGGGGAGCTTGAGCAAGAAATAAACTTTGTTGTTACTATAGCATGATTGGCCTCTATTGACTAATATAGGAAAATAAAATTAGATAAGAAAATTTGCCCTCTAGCATATTAATACATCCTTATAGTGGTATAGTAGTAGTAATTGTTGTTTTGCTAGTGTTACCTGCTAAGACTACTTCTTTGTTAAAACTAATTGGTATTGGATTAAGTTTTTGTGACAGAATATTCAGGAATCAATGTTTTCAATAATAATTTACTAACTAAAGGACAATGATATTTATTTTGGCAAATGCCCAGGTTCATGGGTATACTGAGTCTCTAACATATATGGAGTATAACTTGTTATATTCAGACTGATTTAATCTCAAGGAAAATCAATAATACATTTTATTTTAGCTACAAAAAGTAAAGCAGATGTGAATTATCACAGAGAATCACTTTTGGAAGTGGAGTACCCTGATCCAAATCTTAATTTTACCATTTACCCTGTGCATGGCCTTGGACAATTACCTAACAACCAGACTGAATCTTGGCTGTCCTTTTTTGAGATGCTCATTGCAGGAGGATGTAAAATAAACTGCTTTTAAATTATACATAAAGTATTGAGTCCACTGCCTGACACAGAGTATGCTCTTAATAATACTAGATCTTGCTTCATTTGTCAAAAGTAGAATTTGGCTTGGAACTTTCAGTTTGTAATTTATAAAATAAGTATATGAATCTTTATGATTACATTAATAATTGCCAGTCCTATCATTGCCACTAATGAAATGCTCTCTAAATGCAGACAATAAGCAACATTACTTTTATAATAAGAAATTCATTTTATATTTTAATAAAATAATCTGACATTCATAGTTATAGAATTATCAGTAAAACACATCTCTTCCTGTTTGAATTCATTGACCAGAGAAAAAATATGGTCCCATTTAACAAGGAAGAAAAGGAATAACTCAAAAAAAATCTTACTTTCATTACACTAAAATATTATTTGGATGCAATGTAATTCTTACAAACAGAATTATGATGACATAGCCAAATGCATCCAAAACATGTGAATTAAATTTCCCTTAAAAAAATACATATGGTTTAAAAATAAATTAGGGAGGGAAATACTGGGTACAATGAGCTTGGCCTTTATTAAATGTCAAATATTTTAAAATAATTTGTGACATTTGTAAACTTAGAAAGATGTGTGCTCATCAAATAATATTTCCTTGGAGTTCACATAAATGCTTAAATTACTTCATTTTTACCTCAATCTCAGTAATTCCCATTGATTTAAGCCATGGGCCTTACACAATATAATTTTCTAAATTTTTAATTCACCGATACTTTCAAATTTAGTTCTAAGAAATTTAAAACTAGAGGGTTTTTTTTTTCTCATTTCAGTTAGCTAAACATGAGAAAACTCATCATCGTAGAAAGTGCCACTAAAATAAACCTAATGACAAAAAAACAGAAAGAATGTTTTAGCTTGCAAAGAATTTGAATGAAAGAACCCAACTGCATAGCCTGGAATCCTGGCTGATTTTATTGCACCAAGACATTTCTTAGAACTAGTCCCAGAACTAGACATTTCTTAGAATACGCCCATCCCCCACCATCTGCCTCCAGCAGTCTTATCATAGTCGGCTGGTTTTCCAAACATGAAGAGTCTTATGCATATAATACTGATATTTCAGAACCTGAACAGTCAGTTCCATACTAAAACTATCAACTTGGGAAACACTGGGCAGGAAATACATAGAGGCCTTAGTTGAAGACCCTTTTTGAAGTTATCTTGATCTGCACAGTGTTAAGTTCCAGTTATGATTTGGAATCTCTAACATGTTCTGTGAGAAAAAGCTCACCTATAATGATTCATGTCATTAATATATAGAAGAGGTTAGTATACTGCATAAACAGCTTTGATGACAATTGCTCCTTCTTGGCTCAGAAATAGATCTCAAACTCCTACCAAGGAACTTAGCAAATATTAAGTAAGATTTTCTGATTTTCTTGGAACCAATGTCAAGGCCCATAGCTAAGGACAATAGTTGCTGTCTACCCCTATCTTCTAGATTCTGAAAGCCTATCATCTCCTTATAAGTCCTACTAAGAAGATTAATTTAGAAATATGGATTTACAACGAACCCCAACATTCCACACACACTCACCAGAAAATACAAGAAGACAACTAAGAGATGAAGGTCAATTTGGCAGGGGGCATGAGGAAGGGATAGGCCTGTATTTTGGGAATTCATTCCTTCTGTCCTATGACTGAGGGAAGCCAAATGTATCTCTTGTCCAAAGCTAGAGAAAAGAATTTAGATATGAAGACAGGAGCTCCATTGGAATGCTTGGCCAGAAGCCTTGCCAAACAAGGGAAGAACAACATGAAAAGACCAAATGGTAGAGGAATGGGGCACCTCAAGTCCCTGTTCCAAAAAGGTATGTTGTAGGTATTCCCATAGGCCCACAAGTCTGAATACTGGCCTTGGAGGGTAGGCAAGGTTGAAGGCTACAGTCCTCTTGGCACCACTGGGGTGTAGAAGGGAATAAAGGAAACACATAGTGCCTTCATCTGGGGGTAATCCATAAGGTGTGAACAAATCTCTCTAGGAATCACCAGTGCTTAGGGGTGCTACCTGGAGGTGTACCTCAGAACCACCACCAACCCAAGCGCTTGGGCAATAAATTCAACAGCATCTAACCCAGGGGAGGGGCTAACCTCATCCAGTCAGAAGACATTTGCCCTTTCCCGTTTCTCTCCAGCTCCCCACCAACCCACCCACCCCCAGCCCCACTGCACTGGGCTCAGGAAGAGATCTTTTATAAAGATAATCAATCAAGATTTTTAAACTAAAAAGATGCAAATAGTAGACACTGGAATGAAACCAATATGATAATGTCTAAAAGTAGCTGAGAAGTTACAGAATCTAGCTTAAGATCCAGGAATACTCAATTTTTTGGGTGCATTAAAATAATCTGGGGCTGGTTTTTTAAACTGCAATTCTCCAGAGTGTCTGGGTGGCTCAGTCTGTTAAGTGTCTGACTCTTGATTTGGTCTCAGGTCATGATCTCATGTTTTCTGGGTTTGAGCCCCATGTCGAGTCTGTGCTTACAGTGTGGAGACTGCTTGAGATTCTCACTCTCCCATTCTCTCTCAAAATAAATAAACTTTTAAAAAAATTATAAATAAAAAAAAATAAATTGCATTTTCCCAAGCTCTACCCTACACTAAGAGACCCAACACAGTGGATCTGTGGCAATACCACAGAATTTCCATTTTTAACAAATTGATCATTGAATGCTATAAATTTCCTCTAAGTACTGCCTTCACTGTATTCTACATATTTAGGAAATTGTACTTTCAATTTTATTTAGTTGAAAAGATTTTTTAACTTATTTGGAGATTTTTTTTTCCTTTGGCACATTTTTTTCCATTTTTTAGAAGTGCATTGTTTAATCTCCAACTATTTGAACACTGTCCAGTTATCTTTCTATTACTGATTTCTAGTTTAATCTCATCATGGCCTGTGAATACACATTATATGATCTGTATTCTTTTAAATGTATTAAGATATATTTTATGACATATAAATGTGATCTGTCTTGGTAAATATTCCTGTGAAATTGAGAAGAATGTGTAATCTGTTGGATGAAATAATTTATAGATGTCAATTATCTCTAGTTGATTGATGGTGTTGTTGAATTTAACTATGTCCTTACTGATTTTCTGTCTGCTGAAACTGTCCATTTCTGATAAAGGGGTGTTGAAGTGGGTTCATCTATCTCTCCTTGCAGTTCTACCAGTTTTTGTGTCACATAGTTTGACTGTTGATATATATATATATACACATTAAAGACTGTTACCTCTTTTCACAGAATTGGCCCTTTTATCATTATGTGATACCCTTCTTTATCCCTGATAATTTTCCTTGCTCTTTAAGACAATTTGATCATGATATTGTTAGTTCAGAGGACCATAACTGGAAAAACATTGACTGTATTAGTTTTCTATGGCTGCTGTAACAAATTACCACAAACTTAAAAACTTACAAACTTAGGGCACCTGGGTGGCTCAGTTGGTTGAGCATTTGACTTCAGTTCAGGTCATGATCTCATGGTTTGTGAGTTAGAGCCCCACAGTGGGCTCTGTGCTGACAGCTAGCTCAGAGCCTGGAGCCTGCTTTGGATTCTGTGTGTGTGTCTCTCTCTCTGCCCCTCCCCTGCTCACAGCCTGTCTCTGTCTCTCAAAAATATTTTAAAATTTTTTTAAAAAACTTACAAACCTACAGTCCAATATATGCCAAAATCAAGGTGTCTCCAAGGCTACATTCCCCTCTGGAGGCTGTAAGGGGGAATCCATTTTCTTGTGTTTTACAGTCTCACTGAAAGTCGGGAAGGGACCTCTATCATCAGATGGGGCCCACCTTAGATAATAATTCCAAATCATCTCCTGCTCTCAAATTCCTTAATGTAATCATATCTTCAAAGTCTCTTTGCCAAGTCAGGAGATACATTTGCAGGTCTAAGGAATTAGGATGTGCATATTTTTGGGAGATGCCATTATTTTCCCTCCTATACCTGCCTAATCATGTTTGCTCTATGATTTAAAAAGCATTTTCAAAAGTATTTTAATAACTCTTGACCAATTTCCATGTGTGCCATCAGAGAAACAGCTCCAATTTCTCACCCAGGAATGTCATTTTGACATGGCAGTAGGATATTACAATAAATTTTGTTAATAATGATAACATTTCTCTGTCTTTGAGGTTGGCCAGAGCTAGCCACAGTTAATGGAGTTCAAAATAGTTTCTGTTAGCAAGGGTTCTAATTTTGATAGAAATGGTGAGTACTGCCTTGAGGAGGTTATTGTTGATACCAAGAAAGTGTTGATTATTCAGGCTTGCAGTGGCCACCACTTGGTTGGCCGAGAGATCAGACCCAAAGAATCTAATTCAGGGGAACAGAAGAAGCCAGACCTGAAAGGCATCTGGAGCGCTTGAGGGAGGGAGTATGTTACAGAACACGGGAAACCGTGTTGAGTCTTCCAGACAATCACCCTTTGTCTAAAAGTTTCCCTTGCAGAGCTAAATATAGTTAATAGAATCTTCACACTGTTGGGCAAACATGTACTGCAAAGTGAAAGAGCTATTCATTCATTCAGTAAGAATTTATTAAATACTTACATTTGTTCAGTATTTGGCATATGGAGGCAGTAAAGTAACTAAGTGTGGTACTTAAGGTCAGATTATCTGAGTTTAACTGGACTCCACCACTTACTAAATTACTTCTCCATGCCTGGTATCACCATCTATAAAATGGGATAATAGAACTTACGTTATGGGATTAGTAAATAGAATGCTTGGAATGTGCCTGAGATAAAGCAAGTACTAAAAACGTGTTAGTTCATGACTGTGTCAATGACCTGCAAAGCACTGGGAACACAAACCAAAGAAGACCAATTCCTGTGCTTAGGGAGCTCACGGTCTAGTAGGAGAGACAGATGATTGCATCAAGGCAGCCTATTAAGTAACACGTAAAGGTAGATACAAGATACCCTAGGAGCACATCAAACAGACACCCAACCCAGTATAGGCAGTGGTCAGGGATGGCTTCTCAGACACCTGAGCCACATCTCAGAAAATGAGCCAAACAAAGAGTGAAGGGAAGAGGTTTCCCAATGGGAACAGCATATGCAAAAGCAGAAGTGTGAGAACAGGCTGCACTCAGGATGCTCTGAATAGGGCACAGTGAGTACAGGACAAGGAGCAAATTCAAGATGGATATTGAGGTTTGAAAGAACTTCATAAGAGGGAAAAACATTTTGACACTGTCAGGCCAACTGTTATGAACACCAAAAAGAGAACAGCTGAGGAGTTCCCAGGTAAACTCAATTTCCTTTTTTTCTCATGAAGACATCAAGGCTATATAATAACTGTGCATGTATGAACACTTGTGTGTGAATGTGTCAGAAGAAACAATAGTTCTGGGGAGAAGGAGACTTTGTTTTCTGAAGCTTTAAGAACAACCTGTTTTGAGAAACAGACTGAACTGAATTCATAATACCCACAGTTTTCCCCCCAAGACATATTAACACACTTAAGAAAATATGAAGTCAATAGAAATTTTAAAATAAAAACTTAATTTTTTATTTTACCACTCAGTTAATAAAATGCATCATGCATGGAATAAGTTGTGAAAATTGAAGGTTTCCTCTTGTGAACTTCTGTGGAAGACTCAAAACTTAAAATAGAAGATGTTAAAGGCCCATATATCCTTAAAAAATGAGCCAGAATATCTATGGAGAAATTACAGTTAACCACAGTCCCCCAGTCTGCCCCACCCCAAATGTAAAGCCTCAGTTGGACACCCACATCAAGGTGAGTCTTAAATATTGATAGAGTTTGGTAATACCAACTTTCCTAAAAAAAAAAAAAAAAAAAAAAAAATCCATAAGCCAAGTGAGGAAGGGGATCAGAGACCCAGAAAAACTGACCTGTGACCTCAGGACTCCTATTAATACAGGAGTCATGGAACTAGCATGTGACAAACTATTGAAAATTCTAGTGAGAAATTGGTTCTCCTTGAAAGGGACGCTCTCCAAAAGAACTAGCTGGAAGGGTAGGGTGATCCCAAAGCAGAGTCCTTAAAGGATGGGGCACCAGAAGCCGGAGATGATTGTAAGCAGCCACGAAAAGGAGACACGCACACCCTGTGAGGGAACTGCTAGCAACAGACCTCAGCAGCTAATGCCTCACAAGGGAGTCAGCATTTAGATCCCTGAAAGAGCAGAAAACTCCATCAGATCACAACTGATCGGTCCAGGAAGACCTGTCAGCCCTTTTCTTCCCCTCCTCCTCCAACTCCACCCAGGAGAACCACAGGCCACATGAGAATCAGGTGAAAGGAGAGGAACCAAGTGGGTAAACTGTAAAGAAGACATGGAGAGTCCTGCTTCTGATGAAGACATGGTAACAAGGGGTTGAGTTTCTCTTCCCATGCGAAACCATTAAAAACCTGAACCAAATGTACAAAACTGGTTTCTACACTTTGGATATTGGGCTGCAATGGACAGGAACCCCCAAGGGAAGGGTAAGGTGGCACCCCATGATGGTAGCCCCATCTTGCTAACTGGAGGGGTTCCAGACCACAGTGCAGGGAGGGAGAATCCTAGAAGAACCCAGCTGCTCACGAAGCTGAGAAGACAGACAGGGGTGCCTGGGAGGCCCGTTCACTACAGCCCAGCAGCAGAGCGCTAGAGAGGAGAGCACCACACAGACAACTCTGAGGCCTTCAGTGAGTGTTGGTCCGTGCACGTGAGTGAGCAAACTACCCAAAGATGGGTAAAGTGCCATCCAAAAGGAGCAGAAAGAACAATCCCCGGCGCTCACGCAAGGTCTGAAGTAATTTGTGCTACCACCAGCTGGAGTAAAAACATGGTAACTTACAGAGGACTGAGTATCACCTCAGGATGGCATCGGGAGTGGGGGCAAAATTATCCCTAGACCAAAGGTTGCACTGATCCAAACAAGCCTCAAAAGGCTCAAAACGTTTCCAAGGAACAACTTTCACATCCGAAGTGTGTTCAGAGATCAAGCTGTACCCCAAATTCTCAGGCAAATGGCTATATTGGCCTCCGAGACAGCTAACTTTGCGTACCAGTCAACAGATTCACTTAGAGTACACCACATTCTTTGCTTTCATTTGGATTACTTCAAGATGGATGAGGAATTACATCATATCTATATTATCCCTGTCTTTTTTTTTCTTCCCTGTTTTCTTCTCTAGGTTTTAAAATGTGTGAACCATTTGGCCTCTATAATCAAGTAAAAGATTCTCTTCATTATTTTACAATAAGTAAAAGGAGAATTCAAACTCGGCCTGAGCTAATGAGGTCACATGAGTTGTTCTTTCCCTTCTTATTTCCTTTAGCTTTGTACCTCCCAAGGCCACAGTAACACAGGGGACTTTTTATAGTGTAACTGAATGCTTGGGATGGGAGGAGAAGAGGACACTTATTTCTTGTAACTTTCAATTGTATATAATTTAAAACTTACAAAAAAGTTGCAAGTACAGTTCAAAGGCTCCTATACATCTGTTTTAGACAGAATTATGTTTCCCAAAATTCACATGTTAAAGTCTTAATCTCCAACGTGACCGTATTTGGATGCAGGGCCTGGAAGCGGGTAAGTAAGTTAAATGAGGTCATAGGAGTGAAACCATAATCTAATAGGACCAAGGTTTTTATAAGAAAAGAAAAAGATACCAGACTTCTCTCTTTATATGCACTCACAGAAGAAAGGCCATGCGAGGGAGGACACAGCAAGAAGTTGGCCATTTGCAAACCAGGAAGAGAGGCCATACCAGACACTACTGATAGCACCTTGATCTTGGACTTGCAGCTTCCAAAATTGAGAACATGTTTGTCTCCTACAGGAACTCCGAGAGTTCAAGATGACTCTGCCGTTAAACTGGCATGGGGATGAGTAAAATAATCTAGGACGAAGGTCAGTAAACTTTCCTGTAAGGGCACAGATAGTAAATGTTTTAGGGTCTGCAAGTCACATAGTGTCCTTGTCTGCTGCTGCTGCTGCTGCTGCTGCTGGTGATGGTGGTGGTCATAGTAGGAGTAGCAGCAGTAGTAATATTCAACACTTTTAAAATGTAACAGCCGTTCACAGCTCAAGAACGATATAAAAAATAGGCCAAGGGCCTATGGGTGGATGAACCATTCCCAAATCACAAAGTCCTACAGACATGAACATGAACTAAATAACTGCCTCCCTCCCTTACTTTGAATACCACATTAGTGCAGGTGTCTGGCTAAGAGAGGGATTACCACCACTTCCCCACTTGATCACCTGGCTTTCTACAGGGAAACATGAGGAAGCGAGCAGGGCCTCCCAGAGCACTTGCTACCTGACCTAGGAGACCGTTTACTGCTGTCGACTATCCTCTATGCCAAGATGGAGGACAGACCCCTGGGGTACACCAACCATGACAATATGCAGAAGAGAATAAGAACTTTTGTGTCTGAGCTCCTATTTTCTAGGAATAAGTAAATTAGAATGGAAGCAGAATGGTGAAAATATATGTATCTGTTACCTTGAGCGAGGATGGATCATTTTATAAATATATATCTGCCACTGTGGTATATTGATCGCAAAAGCTCTAGTAGCATCTCAGGCCATGAGAATGAGAGCCATGCTAAGGACAGCAGACCTAAGGAGCGGAAATGAGTTCAGGTTTCTGACTTCAGAATATGGTGGAGCTGTGACGGCAGCTATAGTCAATTTGCTGCCAGTGGACTTGATTTTCTTGAGTTCAAGACAATGTTATTTTGTAATCTGGACACAAACAGTTGAAACTACCCCTGACGAATACAGTTTGAAGCAGCTAGAGTATCTTTCAAATAACAATGCATAATGCCTTTGTTCCTACAAAACTTCTTTTAGTGGTGTAAACACATTTGTTAACGAGTTTTAAAAAGTACTACTGAGTGATAACTCGCTTTACGTTTTTAACAAGTTTTCCTAAAGAGGTTTTTAATGTTATTATTGTACTTACAGAATGTTATAGTAAATGCAGTGAGCTAGAAGTCTCGCGACCTCAGATTTAATCAAGTTCAGCCTCTTTAGCTGTGTGAACTTGAGCACTTCAGTTTCTTCTATAATTGAGGCAGGTACACTAAACAATATAGCTTTCAAATGAATGATGGTGATTATCTCATGTAATCATCACAAGAGACTTGGAAGAAATAGCACTGTATCAGGGTAAAGTACAAAACTCAAATTCAGAAATTAGTGTTTTAAAACAATATTCTTGAACAGATGCCACTAACCTGTGTTTTGTGCAGTCTGAATATGTACTTTTTACAATGGTCAAATAGGTTCAGAGAATCCAAGACTCTATGAAAATGGTGCAAAAAAAAGGACTTAAGTGCAGCTGAACCCACTCAATGTAATGTGGACTGTATGCATAGTATTATAGTATTACTGTATTACACAGTAGTTTCTTCCTGATTACAAGCAACAGCTACAAAGAGTACACAGTAGACTCTGACACCACTTCCAAACTCCACTCTTGCCAGTGTGGACAGGGTCTGATTCTGTCCTGATCCAAATGGGTCACTCTTTCAGGCCCTGCTTAGCTGCTCCTCCAGGTCTGCTTGCTTCTCATTTCATTTGGCCTGCATTAATCAGGTATTTTCTTTGCTGCCTTGATTGATTACTTTAGTGTACATCTGCAAATTCTTGACCTTCACTTTAAATATCAAATCCTCACCAAGTCTCTGTTTACTTGAGTATAGTCTACATCATGCTAGACACTGATTTTCTGTGTTAACTACCAACAGACTCTTTTTGCATCTCTCTGCCTGCCTCTCTTTCTCCCCTCATACTCTTTACCTCTGTGTCTGTGACCAAGAACACAATTTGTGGTCTTTGCCACAACATGCCCTCTACTGGGTTTCACTGATGGGAAGAATTATAAAGTTTACTTGTTTTGGTTGTAAGCAATCAGTTACAGATAGCGGTGTAAACTAAAACTCTTCCCCTCACTGCCTACCACTACCACAGTTGCTATAAAACCACAAGGAACATTTCCCTGGAAGCAGTAGTACAGAGGAATCACTGATGAACCGTTTTGCGATACATATCATATGAACCCTATCAGTACTGAACAACCAAGAATCATTTAAGTTTATTTGTATCCTAAGTCAAACCTTTCCCAATGGCTTCCTCCTCTTGCTGAATATTCAAATGAATATATGGTCTTCAAAGTCCCAGTAGCAACAGTCTCATTGTGGCAGACAAAAGGGGAAAAGTCAAGCCACTTGTGCCTTTTCCTCTGATTTTACTAAATAGATGAATTCCTCCCTAGCCTTACAATATTGATTTAAAACCGATAATATTGCTAGCATATTCCATCTGTGGAACTCAAAATTGAATCATGATGGCCAAGATTCTTTCCTCTGAATCAGACTTGTAATTCATTCTAAAACTCATTTCGCAATAAGAAAAAGATTAATCATCTCATAGTTTTTTTAAAAAGGCAACTGATGTAATCACTTAAAGTATGTTCTGCATATATTAAAAAAAACAGATGTTGAATATGATCTTTCAGGATAAATAAATGTCAGGAATACTCTTCTACAGTATTTGATAGCTATGGGAATTTTTAAAGCACATAATGTACTGTACTAATCTTAATCCAACATGTATGCTGAACTATCACCATTTGCCAAATAAAGTACAGTTATTTACATTTGATGAGTTCCAACAATGCATTAAGTTTCATCCTGCAATTTTCTAGATAGAGACTGTAAAATTAGACATTGTCTCTATTTCACAAAATGGAATCCTGGTTTCTTTTAATTTCTGCAAAGACAGAATTATAAATCTCAATAAGAGTAAAATAAAACTAAACTGGGTAATTACATAATAATATATATATCTCAGTTTCCTACATAGCCTGCTAAACTCGGTATCCATTAGAAGAGAATTTTACCTAAAAGATAGAAAAAAAAAATTAGAAGAGTTAAATTTTTCTTCCTTTCCTATTATAGAATCCTATCCATTAGATAGCCTGTAGTATAATTAATATGTAATGCAGTGCAAGTGCATTGACTGCATGAAAGAGACTGAACACATATCACATAAAATCTTACATGCACCATGTCCAGCTGCCTGAACATTTAAAATATCTATTACCTCAAACTACCTTAAAAGAAAGTAAATCTTACATATTCAAATTCAGTTCATTACAAAGGTAATAGAATATCATCAAAGATACCATGCCTGGATTACCACTGCTCAAGGAGGTTTCCTCAAATGAATATAATCATAAAACAGTATTTAATATTTTCTGATGAGTCCAATGGCAATTTGGTGTCTTAAAGATGATTGCATGTCATCATCTTGAGCACTGATTATCACTGTATGGTACTCTGCAACACAGTGGTGCTATTAACATTTATGTTCAGGGGCGCCTGAGTGGCTCAGTCGGTTAAGCGTCCAACTTCAGCTCAGGTCATGATCTCGCGGTTCGTGAGTTCGAGCCCCACGTCGGGCTCTGTGCTGACAGCTCAGAGCCTGGAGCCTGCTTCAGATTCTGTGTCCCTCTCTCTCTGCCCCTCCCCTGCTCACGTTGTCTCTATCAGAAATAAATAAAAAACATTAAAAAAAAAATTTATGTTCAAAGTGTTAATTTAGATCTCTAATAAATAGAAATTATCACATCACCTCTGAAAGAGTAACAATATATTCTGATTAAGCATTGAAACATAATTTTTTGTTCCTCTGCTACTTAAGGTGTAAAACCTGAAGAGTGTCACTCATTATCTAACAGTGAGAGAAAACCATGACAACTACAAAATCGCTTTTTTGAACCCATCAGAGAGCCGACATTTCAGGACAACCAAGTAACCTAAAATCCCAGGAAGGAAAGCCCTTGCCAAGGAGAGATGGGAGCAAGCATGGTCCCACCTGTGGCAGAACACAGGGGGAAGAGACGGCTTCCATTCAAGTGGGTAGACAGAAAAAGCCAGCTTCCAATTAGAAGATGAATAAGTTCTGGGAATCTGGTGCACAACACTGTGATAATAGCTAACGATCCTGTGCTGTGTACTTGCAAGTTGCTAAAAGGGTGAATCTTCAATGTTCTCACCACAAAAAAGAAATGCTAATTGTGTGGCATGTGGGAGGTATTAGCTAACACTACAGTGGTAACCCTATTACAATATAGAAGTGTATCAAATCAATACGTTGTACACCTTAAACCTTTATAATGCTATATGTCAATTATATCTCAGTAAAGCTTGAAAAAAATTATACCTGAAAAAGACAAAAAAGAAAAGAAATAAGCCATCATTAGCATAAACTGTCATGATAGCAAAGCGAGCCACAAGCACAAGAGAGTCCACACACACTTGTAGCCCTTTTTTTTTTTTTTTTTTTTTTTGACAGTCCTTCAAATTCTACCCACAAGAAATACTGGAAGCAGGGAAAGAGACTGCAGAAGACTCCCTCTGTGGGACAGGCATAGAGGAGAGAATCAGCCACCACTGTGGGAAAGCACAAAACCCAGCTCTTCCACTTGGGCCTTTCTCTTAAAAGGCCTATGCTTTGGGGAGGGGCAGTTAATGCTATTACCTGCAGAACAGATGCATTGTTTCCTGAAAGGACAGGAAAAACAAAAACAAAAACAAAAACACCTCTGTCCCTGGGGAGAAGGGCAGGAAACATCCTGAGCCCAGGATCCTGTGCCAGTACTATTAGAGATCTGCCACTTGGACTAGAGCAAGAAAACCTCCTGCAGAACATGTGCCACAGATACAGGCAGAATATTGGCTGCTTGCCATGGGAAAGAGAAAGAGTGAGAAAACTCCACCCCCAGAGTCCCAGGGTCAAGTGGCCTACCTAAGGCTGAGGCTGGGCCAGAACACTAAAGGACCCTCCTGTCCTGCTCCCCACCAGTCTAGGAAACACTGAGTAGCAAGCCACGGCAGTCTACTGCCGTGGAAGGGTCTGGACCATGATGAAAAGCCTATCTATGGTACACAGAAGGACTGCTGAAAGCTATGGGTTGAAAGCAAACATTGAGATTAACCTTCAGCTACTCAGATCTTCACCCTAAGCACATCGTTAAAGAAATCTGAAGAAATGTGAAGATAACACAACTATAAAACCTAAACCCTGCTTCTCTACATTAGCCCCTATAATGAAATTAAATTAGAAACCAGTAACAAATATATGTGGGAGATCCCTGAATGCATGAGATTAAAATAACAAATTTCCGCATAACCCATGAGTCAAAAAGAGGGTTACAAGAAAAACTAGAGAATACACTGTATTGAATAAAAATGAAAATACAACATAAAAAATATATGAGATGCTGTGAAAATAGTGTAGCTTTATAAAGATGGAAGATCACAAGCCAATATCTAAGCTTCCACCTTATAAAGAGTTTTAAAAGAACAAATTTAACCTATAGCAAGCATAAGGAAGGAAATAACAAAGAATAAGAGTGGCTATTAATGAAATTATTTTTTAATGGTTTTTTTTTTTTTTTTATTTCTGAGAGAGAGCGACAGCGTGAGCAGGGGAGGGTCACAGAGAGAGGGAGATCCAGAATCTGAAACAGGCTCTGGGCTCTGAGCTAGCTGTCAGCAGAGAGCCCGACGTGGGGCTGGAACCCATAAACCGTGAGATCATGACCGGAGCCGAAGTCAGACGCTTTACTGACTGAGCCACCCAGGTGCCCCCAGTGAAATTAAAAACAGAAGAAAAGTGGGGCACCTGAGTGGCTCAGCTGGTTAAGCATCCAACTCCAGTTCAAGCCATGATCTCTTGGTTTGTGAGTTTGAGTCCCATGCCGGGCTCTGTGCTGACAGCTCAGAGCCTAGAGCCTCCCTCAGATTCTGTGTCTCTCCCTCTCTCTGCCCTTCCCATGCTCACGCTCTGTCTCTCTCTGTCTCTCAATAATAAATAAAAATGTTAAAAAAAATTTTTTTATAAAACAGAAAAAAAAAGTATAGAGAAAACCAATGAAATCAAAACTGGTTTCTTGAAGAGATCTATAAACCTCTCACCAGAATGACCATGTTAAAAAAAAGAAAAGACAGAGAACAAATATCATGAATGAAAGAAGACAGTTCACTACAGGCCCCACAAATATTTAAGGGATAATAGGAAATTACAAAAAAAAAACCTCTACACCTATAAACTTAACAACTTACATGAAATGAACAAATTTCTTAAAAAGACACAAACTCCCGAAGTTCACTTCAGAAAAATTTATATGTCCTATAGGAGTTTATTAGTCCCATATCCACTAAATAATTTGAAAGTATACATAAAAAGTTCTAAAGAAAATTTTCATTGGCAAATGCTATCAAACATTTAAGGAAGATATAAAATTATATTTAAAAGCTCTTCCATATTACAAAGAGGAGGGAGCATTTGTCTACTCATTTTATGAGGCTGACATGACCCTGATAATAAAACCAGAAAAAATTCTAAGAAAATTATAGATGTCTATGTCTCATTAACATTGATAAAAGATCTCAACAAATATTAGCAAACCAAATCCAGCAATATTTTAAAAACAAACTTCATGATCAAGTGAGGTACATCTACATATTAAAATACTGGTTCAACATTTTAAAAAATCAAATTAGCCAATACAATTCACCATATCAACAGACTAAGAAGTAGAACCATATGGTCATCTAAATGGTCACAGAAAAAACATTTGACAAAATCCAACATATTTTTCTGATTAGAAAAAAAAAAACTCTCAGCAAACTAAGAAGAGAAACTTTCTTAACATGTAAGAGCATCTACAAAAATATCTACTGCAACATCATACTTAATGGTGGATGACACTGCTTCCTCCCTAAAATCAGAAACAAGGCCAGGATATATATTCTCACCAATTATATTTAACATCACACTAGAGGTCCTAGCCAATGCAAACAAGGCAAGAAAAAAAAAAAGTCCATAAAAAGGAAGAAATAAAACTACCTCTATTCAAGGGCTATATATGACTATTGTCTTAATCCATTCAGGGCTGCCATAACAAACCACAGACTGAGTGGCTTATAAGCAATTGAATTTTTTTTTCATGGTTCTATAGGCTGGAATTCCAAGATCGAGGTGCCAGCATGGGCAGATAAGGGCCCTCTTCTGGGTCACAGACTCCTCATTGTATCCTCACAGAGTGGAAAGGGCTAGAGATCTCTCTAAGCCTCTTTTATAAGAGTAGTAATCCCATGGAGGAGGGTTCCAGTCTCATGATTTAAGTATCTCACCAAAGCCCCATCTTCTAATACCATCATCTTTGGGGGTTAGGATTCCAACATAGGAATTTGGGGCAGAGGGTGGGAGCGACACAATCATTCCTACCATAGTAATTATCTACAAAGAAAATCCCAAAGAATCTCCGAAAACTACTATAAGTAATAAATGAGTTTAGAAAGTTTACAGAATAGAAGCCCGGTATACAAAAATTCAACTGTATTTCTACATACTAGGAAAGAACCATTGGAAATTAAACTTATAAGAAGGTATCATATATAATAGCACCAAAAAAAACCCATAAAATACTTAAGTATAAACCTAACAAAATAAGTGTAAGATTTATATGCTGAAAACCACAAAACACTGATAAATTAATAAGATCCATATGAAGGTAGATATGCATTGGGTTCATGGTTTGGATGATTCAATAACGTAAAGATGTAAATTCTCTCTAAAGTCAACTGTGCAATTCTAATCAAATCCCAGCAGGATATTTTTATACAAATTGACAAGTTGATTTTAAAATGTATATGGATATCTGCATGTATAGGTGGATTAGGAGGAACTTAACAGGAGGACCATGGGGGACAAGAAGGGGAAAAATAGTGGGGGAGGGGGAGGGAGACAAACCATGAGAGACTCTTGAATGCTGAGAACAAACTGAGGGCTGCTCGGGGTGCGGGAGAGGGAAAGGGGAGTGATGTGCATGGAGGAGGGCACTTGTGGGGATGAGCACTGGGTATTATATGGAAACCAACTTGACAATAAACTATTTGAAAAAAATTTTTGAAATAAAAAAATAAAATGTATATGGAAATGCAAATATACAAAATACCTGGAATATAGTCCACTGATTTTTGACAAAGGTCCAAAGACAATTCAATGAAGAAAGGAAAATTTTTTCAGCAGATGATATTTGAAAAATCCATATACAATTGAATATGAACATTGAATATCTACCTGCAATAAAGAAGAAAAGAGAAGAGAAGAGAAGACAAGACAAGACAAGACAAGACAAGACAAGACAAGACCACAACCTTTAATCACACTTCATGGACTTAAATGTAAAACCTAAAATTACAGAATAACAGGATAAAAGTTTTGTGACATCAGGAAGAGTCCTTAGATACAGTATCTAAAGCATGATCCATAAAGAAAAACTGATAAATCAGACTTCATCCAAATTAAAAATATCTGTTCTTCAAAAGATACTGCTGAAAGAATGAAAACTATAGGAACAGAACACAGACCAAAGCTTGCCAAGGGCTGAGAGTAGCGGAAAGGATTGGCTACAAGGGGCCTGAGTGTGTTGGAGATGTTCTATAGCTTAATTTGGTGGTGGATATATGGCTGTATGCATTTGTCAAAAGTCTTCAAACTGTACATCTAAGCAGATTTTACTGTATGTAAATTATGCTTTAATAAACAGCATATATTTACAATATATAAGATGTTAATACACTTAACTACTCTTGTGTTTTCTTGAAATGAATCCAGAAAAGTACTTTTCTTCTCCCTAAGGAAATGAACAAGAACAGCATGCTTTGGGCAACATTTCTACAAGTAGACCAATGGAACATAACAGAGAATCACAAAGAAGACCCACACATACATGGAAACATGATTGATGACAAAGTTCACACTGTGTAGTGCACAGTGTAGTGCAGTACACAAAGCCTTTATTTATGAATGGTGTAGCTGTAATCTGATATAGTCATAATCTTTCTCTATGAATGGTTATACTGCCTCATATTTCTGGCAATCTGATATGGTGCCACACACAATAATCAACTCCAGACAGCTTATGCACCTAAAATGTAAAAAATAACAATCAAGTTTCAGAGACAACACAGGTTTTTTTTTACTTTTGTGTCAGTAATTATTTATTTACTTCTTAAACAGGACATAAGATGTAGTATTCATGAAGGAAAAGATCAATTGGGCAACATTAAAGTTAGTAAATGCTATTTATCAAAAGACACCATAAAGAGAGAAAAAAGCAAGCCACAGATTGGTAGAAAACCCTTGCGCCACATACAATCAACAAAAGACTTGTGTCCATCTTATATAAAAAGTTCTTATAAATTAATAAGACAATCTAATAGAAAAATGGGCAAGAGATTTCACAGGCATTTCACAAAGAGGATATCCAAAAGTCCAATAAACACAAAAAGGTGTTCAAGCTCACTAATTGTTCGAGAAACCCAAGTTAAAAGCACAATGAGATACCATTTCACAACCACCAGAATAGCTAAAATAAAGTGAATGAAAATATTATGTTTTAACTAAGATGTGAAACATGAGGAAAGCCTGGATGGGGATATGCAGTTGCAACAATTCCCAGAAGAGATGCAAATTAAGGAGCAACTGGCCTCCACAGGCAATAGCAGTGGAGATGGAAGGAAAGGAATGCATGTGACAGAGCCTGTAGAAGAATTGCCAGAACATGGAAAGAGCCTAAGTGTCCATCAACAGATGAATGGATCAAGAAGATGTGGTTTATCTATACCATGGAATACTACATGGCAATGAGAAACCATGAAATCTGGCCATGTGTAGCAACATGGATGGACCTTGAGGGTGTTATGCTGAGCGAAATAAGTCAGGCAGAGAAGGACAAATATCATATGTTTGCACGTATAGGAGGATTAGGAGGAACTTGACGGAGGAACAAGGGGGAGAAGAAGGGCGGAAATGGTGGGGGAAAGGGAGAGAAGCAAACCATGAGAGACTCTTGAATGCTGACAAAAACTGAGGACTGATGGATGTGGGGGGAGGGGGGGATGGGCATGGAGGAGGACACTTGTGGGGATGAGCACTGAGTGTTATGTGGAAACTAATTTGACAATAAACTATTAAAAAAAAAAGAAAAAGAAAATAAAATTATAGGGAAAGAAGCTTTTAAAAAAAAAAAAAAAGAATTGCCAGAAATTGTTAACTGATTAGATACAAGGGGAAAGAGGAAAGGAGAATTAGACAATAATATTTCAAGCAAATAAGGGAAGCCCAACCACCACATACTTCAAATAATTTTTATCTTCTTTTATTGTAAGAAAAAAACAATATGAATTATGACTAATACTTCGTGGGCTCTTTTTCACACCAAGTTTTATGTTGTACATGTAAGACACCATGCCAGAATAGTGCAAATTAGAAACCCTGAGTCTACATATTTACCTAGAAAGAATAAGTTACGATTGCATGTGAAGTCTTTTTTCTCCATTTCCTCTTACAGCATTTTTCCATATATATGCAAACACTGAAAACTCATTGCCTTGTAAATCTTTTAATTTTGTCCCCAGAAAAGAAAAAAAATTCATCTTCTACAACGTTTTCTAACCACAAAGGCCAATAAACCAGTCTTGACTGACCCAGCTATGTTTTTCTGTTGGACTTACATCAGTTTCCCAAGAACTTATTAAGCCTAGTTAGAGGGCTTATTAGAATCCGTTCACTTAAACATTTGCAGGCTAAATTAAGACACATCTTATTTATTTTATGGTAAGTTCTGTTTAGCATTTAGCATTTAAAATTCCCAGGCCACCAAACTTCCAAACACAAGACCCAGCTGCTTGATGTCGAAAGTGAGTGGTCACTGGTCAAAGGGCATGTTTTGGAAGTCAGAAGTCTGAGTATGAGTCAGGCTGGGTCTGCCCTGGGCAAAATTTAGAAGACAGCACATGCCGCCTATGACTTTGTTTTATTTTGATATGCTTTGTTTTGAGGAATCCCCCCACATAAAAACTTGATCTCACTTTCCCAGTCTCCCAGTGTCCTTATCTTGCCCTGTAATCCTTCCTCTGGCTTTGCCTTCATCAAATTTGCTCTGATGCTGCAACACATTACTATCATGTCTCAACTTGTCTCTTTTCAAAGTTAACCAGTTCCCTCCCACTCTTGCCAGGTAACAAGTTAGATAATGGGTAGGTGTTAGTGATCAACAGTATCTCCTGGAACACCGATATTAAGAACACATGTTGTTTTATTACATCCTTTAAAAAAGTTATTAGTATAGAAGTTCATAGTAAGGGATATATTTTTAAAGCAAAGATGTCCTTTTAAAGTTCTTTAAATAGCAGAGTGTTCATCTTTTGTCCATTTAGCCAATATCAATGATTAGATATATATGTTTTATGGAGAATTTCTAAGTTTAATCATTTCTGGGGTACCTGGGTGGCTCAGTTGGTTAAGTGTCTGACTCTTAATATCGGCTAGGGTCATAATCTTGTGGTTGTGGGATTGAGCCCCACGTCAGGCTCTGCACTGAGCATGGAGCCTGCTTGGGATTCTCTCTCCCTCTCTCTCTGCCCCTCCTCCTCCCACTCTCTGTCTCTCTCTCTCTCCCTCAAAAGAAATAAACATTTAAAAAAATAATTGTCATGTAACAGGGATAAAGAAAAGAAATATATTTGAATAAAGAGCATAAAAAACATTACACACCAGATCATGGGATCTGGGATGGTTACAGGCTGATGATAGTAGACTGAAGAATGCTGACTGCAGAGAAATTGAGGATAAAGGGGGAAAGAACTTGAACTATAATGCCAATATTTCTACAGAATTAACACATACAAATTACATTCGTAGTTTGAATTTGTTATTCTCCAAACCTCTGCCATGATACTGAGGGTCTACCTACATAGTCTGAAGTAACAGTGGTGGCCTCAGGGAAGAAATTCAGCCGAGTGGACAGGGCTGGGAATTTCAGATGCAGAGCTCTGTGTCGGTCTCTGGACCCAACTCACAAAAGAAGCCAGCACTTGAGAGAGTTGCACAAAAATGCTTCTTAAAATGAAATAAATTAATGCAACCGCACATTTTGACTCCTACACTCCAACCCCTGCAGGAAATGTACGGCCCTTTCTAAACCTACTCTCCTTTTAACAGCAGAAAAGTCAAATGGAGGAAAGAAAAATTTGTGTTTAGAGTTGTTGCTTTTTTTTTTTAAATTTGGCCCATTGGGAGAAATAAATTATTGAAGTTTCGACTACACACTAATGTGGGCTCTGCTAAGTCACACAGCCACACTTTGGAAAGCATCAATTTTCACCTTATTTTTTTTTCAGAGGTAAGACCAGAGCTCAGGAGTAAAGCTGGTCATGAAAAGAGGTACATAAAATGAATATTTACAGAAAACAGTATCATGGAAATTACAAAGTTCCAATATATTAGCAGAAAATAAAATATTAAAAGTGAAAGAAAAATTCACCGTAGAGGGAAAATATAAATTGCAAAAGGTGAACTAAGGGAGGTTTGAAAGTGTCACTGAGAAACCTTAACATCATTAGTACTAATCTAAATGTGGAGAAAGAAACATAGAGTGAGAGATTCCATCAACAGTTCTAAATCCCCCTCGTTTCCTCATCAGTTTCTTCCAGACACTACTACAAATATGTCTGACTTTCATTAATGAGTCTAGTCAGTTATCAGCAATAACATCAGAGACCACTTCAAGCAAACATAAATTAGACAAAATAATTTCGGATTAGGAACACAGTTGTATTAAAAATAGATATGACCTTCCTGGATTTTTATATGTACACTCTAACCTTTAAAATTTGCTATCTAGGTAAGCACAAATTGATAATCACACTTTTAAAGTTGCAAAAGTTAGAAAATTCAGAGTCTAAAGAAAAGGTAAATGTAGTGCTATTGAGCTACAGCGTTAAAAAAAAAAAAAAGTCAGTACACAAGTAAGGGTATGTTTCAGGCAGAAAAATATATAGCAGAGTCCAAACTCATGTCTTTACATAAGCTAGGCTGTCCAGGAAATCTATGGATACTAGCTACCATAGGAAGCTTGTTTCCATTTGATTCATTATTTTTATTGATAATTTAGAATTTAAAACTCAAATACTTGTCTTTGTATTTATAAAATATTCTAAATTAGATGAATTACTATCATACCAGAGAGGGGGAATAATAATCAACAAGATTTAAAGAGAAAAATATTACTGTCATAGGATATTGAATACAGATACTATGTAGAGTTTCACACATGAGGGAAAAAAATGAACCATATCAATATGGGAAAGGGAAAAAAGGAAACAAGAATAGACATTAATAACCTATGAGTTGAACATAAATTAATATGAAATTTTTACATTAAAAAATAATACAAATGATAATATGCAAACATTACTTCTAAAATATTTTGCATTGCCTGGCTCAGTTGGTAGATCTGTAACTCTTGATCTCAAGGTTGTAAGTTTGAGCTCTACATTGGGTATAGAGATTACTTAAAAATAAAATCTTTTAGGGGTGCCTGGGTGGCTCAATTGGTTAGGCGTCCAACTCTTGGTTTTGGCTCAGGTCCTGATCTCACGCTTTGTGAGTTCGAGCCCTGGGATTCTTTCTCACTCCCTCTTTCTCTGCCTCTTTCTTGTTTGAGCTCTCTCTCTCTCTCTCTCTCTCTTTCTTTCACTCCCTTAAAATAAATAAAATAAAACTTTGATAAAATGTAAAATGTTTTTCAAAATAAATAATTAAAATTTGGATGTTTTGCATTATCCAACTCCTATAAAATAAACAAAACAAGCATACTTGGGATAGCCACTATTATTTTGAACCTTTCTATATGACCTAACAGAATTAAACCAATAAAAATCAAGAGTTTTTTTTAATTTGCCAAGGAGAAAAGAAATTATAATTTGTACATGATATAGTTTCTCCCCACTTAGAAAATTCAAGGTAACTAACTGGAAAAAATTACCGGCAATAAAAAAGAGAATTAAATAAAGTGGAAAAAACTCTTCCCAAGCATGACAGCAAAGGCAGAATTCACAAAGAAAGACTGGCATATTGAAAAACATAAAAATTTTCATGGCAAGACAATATTTTAAAATACTTTTAAACAAAGACAAAGGGAAATAACATTTGGAAAAAAGGCTTTGCAAACAAACATGGTAAACAGTTAACATGCTTTATTATATATACTTAATATGCCTTATCACAAATGGTTAATATCCCTCACATGTATAGCTTAATCATGTATCCTATATAATGTGCACATATATGCTCAATATAATTAGGATAAATATTCCAATAAAAAAGGACAGAAAGCATAAACAGATGTGTAAAAATTGTCAGTGGCTGATAAATAACAAGATGTTCAACATCATCATTAATCAAACAAATGCAAACTTTAAAAATAAATCATCATATTTTAGTTTTCAGATTGCCAGACTTCAAAGATTTTTTAATATCCATTACTGAAAGGCTAAGAAAAAAGAGATTTTCACTGAGTATAGTTGGAAATACTCATTGGTGTAGGCTTTATGAAAGTAAATGTAGCAATTTATCAAAAACTTAAATGTACACTATAAACTTTGACCTCATAATTTCACTTCTTTGTACCATTAATCACAATAAATCCCAAGAGCATATATACAATTTTGTTTATCATAACTGAAAATTGGAAAAAGTCTAGATATTCAATAATAGGAGATGAATTAAATAAACTATGCATAGGATAGGCCAGTATTTGTTTAAATAAAAGCATGCCTTAGATGATTCTGATATATTCACATGCATTGGGGAGGAAATGGAAGGATATTAACCAAAATGTCAAGAGGAAGAATTTTAAATTGTTTCAGTGTCTGCAGTTGTGACATGATCAAATGCCCTCTCACTCCCTATGGAAAATGAGAGAATTTCTTTCAGTTTAAATATGAAATGAGTGCTTTGTTTCTGGTTAATCTAACTTATTGTCTTTATTGTTGCAGAAAGAAAACAAAATCTCATTTTCTCTGAGCACGATTTTTATAAAATAAGAGTTTGCATAGTAAACTTTGATTAACTAGAATGATCAGAATGTTCTTTCATGACAGTTGATCAACTAACTCAGAGGTTCCTAACACTGGACCACGAAGGCACACATAACATACAATTTTATGGGTAAACACAATTTTATGACTCCCAGACGTTCAGTCTGAGACTGAAAAAGAAAAATGCTAACAGCAAATCAACCTGAAGCCTGAGGGAAGCAGTCCTAGGTGGCAAGAGTGCGCATACGTCCCAGATGCAGGAGAGCAACAGTGCCTAAAGCAACAGGCCCCTGGCCGGCACCCTCACAACCACCCACAAGTGCCAGCATCAGTGACTTCCCCTCCATCTGGGGCTCACAAGGAATTTTAGAAACAGAAAATGTAGTTCTTTTTCATAGACAGTTTGCAAATGTTGCAGGTAATTAACCTGTGACATACAAAGATGGGTAATGTTATAAAAATTTCAGTCTTTTACAAAACACACACACTCAGATACACACACACACACACACACACACACACACACACACCTTCTAAGCAAAGTATTCTAAACTTCCTCAGTGAACCGCTGGACCTTTAGAGAGCAGATGGGCATGTGGATGGAAAGGAGAGTGGTGCTTACTGATGCCATAGTTTGCTGGACCCCACCCCAGAGTTTCTTATTCAGTTGGTCTGGGGTGGGGCTTTATAATTGGCATTTTTAGCAAGTTCTAGTAATGCTGATGCTGCAGGTCCAGAGTCCAAACTTAGGGAACCAGTAGGCTAGAGCTAAAACTCTTTTCATAAGCAGTAGATGAAAGTGAAGCAAAGAAAGTAAGGAGGATCTGCAAAACACATGTATAGGGAGGGAGGCTAAAGAAATAAATTTTTAGAAAGAAAAAGAAAGAGGGGTGGCCTTGGGAAATAAACTTGGGATGAAATAAATTTCTAAAACTCTTCCTTTATCCTATGTCTTAAAGTTCCCTGTCACCAACCCCTGAAGAAAATCCACAATAAATATATTCTTCTTTAAAGCACTTATAGTCAGATGTGTATCTTTCTGAGCTTCTTTCATTTGTCCAACTTTGACTTAGCAAGCCTATCATCTGTGCAAGCACTAGCCAAGGCCCTGGGGTAAAGTGCAGAGACCAAATCCCCGTGAATTTGAAGCTCACATTCTAAGGAAGGGAAGCAGATTATAAACAAATAGACCTGATGGTGTCAAGTTCTGTACAGAAAAGTAAACCAATGTAAGAGGATAGATAGTGATGGGTGGTGGGAAAGATGGATGCAGGATTTGAGAGAGAGTAGTGGCTTAACTTATAAAGCAGCATTTTGGCAGAAGTTTGAAAACATGAAAGAGAAAGCCATGTAGATTCTAAAGGAACATGGCAGACAAAATGGAAATCGCAAATATTCTGAAATGGAAACATGTCTGGGTATTTGAAAAACATCTGTGAGGCCCTTGTAACTGTAGCATAGAGATATAAAACTGATAAGAGATAACATGGAGGTAGCAGAAAGTCAAATAATATAAAGCCAGTTAGGCCTTATTAAGAACTCTGACTTTGATAGAACATGAAATGGAAAGCCATGGCAGGTTGTAAGTTAGAATGATGACTATCTCACTTTTTAATTTTTTTGGAAGGATCTCATTTTGGGGGATGTATTTATGGAGAACAGCCTATACTGGATCAAGGACAGAAGCAAGATTCTAGATTGAAGGCTGCTATAATAATCCAGGTGAGAGGTGGTAGTGGGTCATATTGGGGTAATTGCAGAGATGATAATAAGAGTAGTTGCATTCGGAATATGTTTCAAAGGGTATGTGATCAGGATTTTCTGATGAATTGAATGTGGGATATGAAAGAAAGGAATCAAGAGTGATTTCAAGGCTTTTGGCCTGATCAACTGAAAAATTAGAGTTGTCATAAATGGAGGGGGTTGCATGCCTGAGTTAAGTATCAGGTTTAGGCACAGAAGAGGCTATGGGTGTGGGGTCTGAGGAAGAGGTCAAGAAGAGTGGTCAGCAAGGAGATTTTAAAGCCCAGGACTAGATGATCCCACCTAGAAAAGAAATGACCCAAAGACTCAACCCTTGAAGGTCTTCTGACCTTTAAAGATTGCAAAGATGAGGACAATCCAACAAATGAACTGAGAAGGAGCACTTGGTAAAATTGGGTTGTGGGGGAGATGAAGGGCTCTACCATAGCCTAACCAAGAGAGTGTTTCAAAAAGAGAATGACCAGCTCTGTGAACTCTTGTGGCAGGAGGGCAAAATGAGGTATGAGAATTAACCCCTGGATCTGACCAAATGGAAGTCACTAGCAACCCTGATGATGATAGTTTGGCTGAAATGGTAAAATCAAAACTCTAGGTGGAATAAGTTCAAAATAAATGTAGCTCTCCTCAGCATTTTGTCACTCTTTCTGAAGCTAGAAATTTAGAGTTAACCCCTGACATTGCTGTCTTCTTCAGAACAATGATTCAGCAAATTCAATATTGATTCTCCTTCTGAACATCTCTCTGTCCCCCTTCTTTTCAAGCTCAAGCCACCATACAAGTCTTTTGTCTAAACCAACATCATCTCTCACTGGCTCAACTTCCTGATGGTCTCAAATATCAAGTCTGAGTCTACCTCAGTATGAGGGCTCTAGAAAAAGTCTACAACCAAACTCATCCCTAAAATTTCCTGGTTGGGCCCAGGGTAAGAAGTACAGATGGAGGCCCATAAGACATGTCTAAATATTCAAAAGTTATAAATCAAGCTGATAAATCATTGAGTAAAATGTATTCTTTCCTCTATCCTTCATAATGATCTGAAAGGTCAGATCAAATTTAGAATTTTCAGATTCCTGAAAGTTCTGAGACAAATGCCCTCCTTATTTTTCCATCTGCTGCCCCATCTGGGTCTGTAAGGGCATTATATGCATTTCAATATACCCACTCTGACTGAGTCCTTGTTTCTTCATCGATCAGCAATGTACTGAGTTCCTACCGTGCACCAAACAGTGCATTAGACAATAAGACCTCATCTCAGCCTGCATGTCCTATCTCCAGCCATAAGCCTTTCCTTCTGCTGGAGGGCTTGACACTTGGAAGAAACAGGCCTACCTACATCTCAGAAGCAGGCTTGTGGCCATTAGGGCAGGAAAGTCCCAAATCCCAGGTACCTGGGCTGTGGTCTAGATGGGTGAGCATGAGCTCTAGGTGGGCATTTACCCTTTGCCCTGAGAAGCCCTTGGCCCATGGAGAGAGGACTCCTGGAAGAAGGGCACAGGAGGAGGTCCAAAAGGAGAGGCCCTATGACAAGGATAGCTTTTTCTCACATTTAAGGGCAATACTGACTACACAACATCCTACTGTCAAGCTCCCTAGAGCTGCCTGGCCTCTGCCCTGCACAATGCTTAGCCGTTTAGCTTTCCTTCCACCTATGAGCCAACCCAGTGTCATACTTCCAAACACTCCCTTTTCTCCATTTCAGCCAGCCAGAGGGTTGTCTGTTGCTTACAAGCCAAAGAAAATTAATTAATACAATGCAGCTTATATGACAAAACAATACGGCCTTAAATTGCTTGCATGGCTCTCATAACCTGGTTCTTGCCCACCTCTCCAGCTTCACTTCATTCCACTCTCCCCATCACTCTCTGGCCACACCAGCTTCTCTCAGGTTGTCACAAAAGCAAAGTTCCTGTCTACCTCAGCACCTTTGCACATGGTACTCCCTCCAGACCTCCTCTTCACCTAAGCATTACTTTCTTTCAGGAACCAGATTAAACAGTATTTAGGGAGGCCCTTCTGCTCATGCCCCATTCAAACATCACTACTGCACACGCTCAGAGCAAGGTGCATATCTTCTGAGCACTAATGGTTAATTATTTGTGGAATGCGGGTCTTCCTGATAGAGCCTAAGTGCTACCAGGGAAACCTTATCTGTATTTTCACTACTCTGTAAACACCTAGTGTAACACATGACACAGAGTAGATGTTCAATAAATAGCTATTGGATGAATGAGCCAATGGTACTCCCTGTATGCTGATGATTTAATCCCCCATCAACAGAGTCCAACTTTCTTCTTTGTGCCCTAGATCCCAAGTCCTTCCTTTACAACCAATTTCTGAATAAATCAACGTCTTGCATGTACCCTCAAGAGAAACTGAGCTCTGTGCTTTATTTTCCCATTTAACAGCAATGCATTGAATGCCTATGATGCACCACACAGTGTGTTAGGAAGGCCACAGAAGCAATCAGAACCTGCCCCCTTACCTGCAAGGAGTCTGCAGTCCTCACAATAACAACATGCTGGTCCTCACAATAATGAGATCCCTCGTCCTCACCTCTGCTCTGTGTCACTGAGTTCCCAACACTGGCTGCTGATCAGTCCTCTAAGTCCATATTACCTGCACATTCACTTTCACTAACCAAAAAATTCCTGGACAGTACCACGTGCTAACAAGGGGTATAATCCTGACACAGATCAGCACGGTTTGGACCTCCAGATGGGACAGTTCCTTCACTTTCAGATTTTCTTTCCACATATCCAAAAATCAGGCCAGGTATCTCACCTAAATGCAAACAGACCTTGGATTCCCGTCCTCAGTCTTCTCCCATTCGTCTTGCTTAACCACTGACCTAGCCCCGATCCTGCTGTAAAGGAAGTGGGGATGGGAGGTGGAGAGGAAATCTTATTTCAGATTTCTGGATACTCGGGTTCTAGATGGATGTCTGCTATAAAGCTATGTTTGCTAAAACCTAGATAAACAGATGTCTGCTAGAAATAGAATTATATTCCTGACACCCTCACTATGGAATGACTTCTGTCCACACCAAAAAAAAATTGCCTTCTCTTAAAATATAGAAAGATATATAATTAGTACCCCAGGATAAAGGGACATTTCTTTAAGGCCATTCCCTTCTATACTAGTTTTTTAAAACATGCAATGGAAGGAAGAACATTTGGTTTTCTGAAAATACATGCTTTTAAAGAGTCTATAGGGGCGCCTGGGTGACTCAGTTGGTTAAGCGTCCAACTTTGGCTCAGGTCATGATCTCACAGTTGGTGGGTTCGAGCCCTGCATCAGGTTCTGTGCTGAACGCTTGCTTGGAGCCTGGAGCCTGCTTCAGATTCTATGTCTCCTTCTCTCACTGCCCCTCCCCTGCTCATGCTCTGTCTCACCCTGTCTCTCAAAAATAAATAAATGTAAATAAATAAATAAATAAATAAATAAAATAAAGTGGCTATAAAAAGAAGTCATTCATCCATAAAGGAAAAAATCAAGAATACAGGGAGCTAACAGGGGTTATCGTCATGCTTTTTGGCAGTCTTCTCTATGGCTGGGTTTCCTACTAAAAATTAAATATCTTTTGTTTTTTACAAAACAAAATATACTGAGAGATATTACTTGAGGAAAAAAATGTTTGCTAATGTAATTTATAAAATGACTATCACTTTAGCAAAATTTAGCCATAACAATTAAAAGATACTCATTTTTCCTTTTTTCCAATAATAAGTCTAGGCAGAACTATCTTAAGGTAATAATTTCCTAATTAACTACTCCAAATAACCATGAGGAATTAAGAAGCTTAAGATTCTATTCTCTAAGCAGATTATCAGGCAGATGCTTTCACTGAGTTTAAATTCTTTTTTTGTTTGTTTGCTTAATTAAAAAATAATTAACATTGGCCACACTTCTCAATTTTTCTCCATTATATTCCATTCATCACACTTCCCTAGAAATGATATTCTAACATGTGTTAAAGTTTTCAAGGAAAGAAATGACACTTTTATAGTAATTAATTAATTTCAAAGTATGATTCTAATTAGAACAAAATCATTTATCTTTTTTAATCTCACTATAAATTATTTTATATTAAAATTGAGCAAATGGAATATTGACTGAAGAAGGTTGTTAACTATAAAATTGGAAGAATATGTTCCTAAAATTGTAAAACTCTGAAAAATCATTGTCGAATATATTTCTTTTTTTTAAGTTTATTTATTTATTTAGAGAGAGAGAGCACAAGTGGGGTAGGGGCAGAGAGAGAAAGACAGAGAATTCCAATAGGCTCCACACTGTCAGCACAGAGTCCAATGTGGGGCTCAAACCCACGAACCACGAGATCATGATCCAAGCTGATATCAAGAGTCAGACACTCAACCAACCAAGCTACCCAGGTACCCCTGTCCAATATATTTCTTTAAAGAATTCGCAGAACATAAATACTGCACTGAAACTAGGAGTGAAGCAAGTTGTTCTACGGGATGATTTATGGCTCAATGTTGTGTATAGAGTAGGAATTCTCTATGCTACTTTTCAGCAATTTATGTTGAATTTAGCAAAGTGTTTACAAAAGTGTCTCTTATTTGTTATTTCTTCATGAGGAATTTGAAGGTTAATTACTTGGCATTCTTAAAAATATTTTGTGCAATTTTTTTAATGCCACTACTACATATTTTGAAACTTTTAGAGTCTTGCAAAAAGGAAGTCTCTTGCACTGAACACTGACCTTTTCTGTTTCCCTGCCAAAGGGATGAAGGAGAATTACTCTCTTTATTAATAAAGATTCTTTTGGTTGCAAATGTCAGAAAACCCAATCACAAATGAGTTAAGTAAATGAGGTGAATATTTGTCTCCCCTCACTAGAAAGTCCAGAGGGCTTGCCTCAGGCTCTACTATGACTGATACTGTATATGACTGTAACTGCTACTTTCCTTTAACCCAGTGGTCTCACATCTCTGCTTCTCTTCACGGCAAAATCCCTTAAAATAGTTGCCCATCCTCACTAACTTCACTTCTGCATTCTCCGTGTTTTGACGACAGTGCTGGGCATGAGACCTGAGTGACCACCACTGAGCTACATCACAGGGATACACTGCCTCGTCCAGCCGGAACTTGGTGGGGGGTGAGGCCTCCTTTCACAGCACTCTCTAGGGTGCCCCAGCTTCTCACCACCACCAACAGGTCTCCTGTCCGAGATCAACCACTGGTGGTGAGCTAGGGGAAGAACAGGGACAGGAAGCTCAAGACACCAGGGAGAGTCTCTGGGAACAGGACGCCCACTCAGAGCGGAGTCCTCATTCCTCAGCTCCCAGGTGGCTCTTTTCCACTCCTAACCCTTTTCCCACATTCCCTTCTCTCCTGTGAGCAGCTCCTTCACTTCCCTTTCCCCGTTCTCCAGCCGAGGCTTTTGAGAACTCAAAGAAACTCTGAATCTGCCAGCCTGACACTTCAGCCACTAGACTTTCCCCATAAATGTCCTAGTCTTTGGGGCTGCTTCAGACGTAGGTGACTATCATCCGGAGACAAGGCCTAGAGAAGGAGGAGTTGTCAGGGTTCTCCTTCTGACAAGAGAAGGAAATATTCAAGGTATAGATTAATACCTTTAGGTATGATCCAGCCACAATGTTTGTGTTATTTTTTTCCATTATTCCAACTGATGTTAAAATTAACATTAGCAACTCCAAAACTCACACTTCCAACAACTCAGTAGAGTTGAAGTTTTGCTTTCCACCTTTAAGGAAAAAAAGGAGAGAGGCAAATTTGAATTATATCTCTACCTTGGGAGAAATATCTTCAAGCCAGCACTATCCATTTGGTGGGACATTTCTTATCTTTAAACTGGTAAGTCCCTCATTGAATAAATTATTCTACATTCCTGCAGTCAAGAAATTATGCAGTCATTGTAAGAATGAGGTAGGTCTCCATGTGCTGCTATGAAACAATCTTTAAGACACTGTTAAATTTAGGACAGCAAAGTATAAAATGATTTAATCCCATTTGTGCATATGCGTTTTTAAAATAATACTATTTAAGTTTTTAACATGCTTTTAAATTATGCATTGATGTTAGGGTATCCGGGTGGTTCAGCTAGTTAAGTGTCTGACTCTTTTTTTTTAATTTTTTAAAGTTTATTTATTTTTGAGAGAGAGAGTACAAGCAGGGAAGGGGCAGAGAGAGGGAGACACAGAATCTGAAGCAGGCTCTAGGCTCTGAGCTGTCAGCACAGAGCCCAATGAGCGGCTCAAACTCACACTCACAAAATGTGAGATCATGACCTAAGCCAAAGTCAGATGCTTAACCGACTGAGCCACCCAGGCGCTCCAAGCGTCTGACTCTTGATTTCAGCTCGTCATGATCTTATGGTTAGCGAGTTTGAGCCCCACATTGGGCTCTGTGCTGGCAGTGCGGAGCCTGTTCAGGATTCTCTCCCTCCTTCTGCCTCTCTCTATATATCAAAATAAATAAATAAAGTTTAAAAATATATGCATTGATGTATATACATGAAGAATTTCTGGAGGTATCTATTAGAAACTGTTGAATGGCATTACCTCCAGTGAGTGAAACTATGGATAAGGGTTAAATAATCACTTTTAACCGGATAGACTTTTATTGTTCGATTTTTTTACTTTGTTTACAATGTGAAAATAAACAAGTGTCGATTCTTTACTCAACTATATTAGAAGGTTGATGTTCCTTTAAAGCATATGCAAGTTATATCAACAAGGGGTACAGATTTTTGCTTATAAAAAAATGTTTTTTAGTGGCTCAGGCATGGGAAATTAATTCAAAATCCTGTCCTTAAATGATCTGCTCTCCCCTCAGGGTCTCTGAGAAATACATACACACAGAGGAAAATATATGCACAGAAGGGAACAGCCAGCACGTAAACACTTTATTGCCTGGACTGGGCACGAAGCCCTAGGTGACCACCTGGAGACTCCCACGTAAATTAGGTAAGCCCACGTAACGTAGAATCAAGATAACAAAAACGCCTTCTTTTACCCCTTACTGACTCATCCCTTCAACCAAATATGAGGTCCTCCTGCTTCAAATCAAGGAAGGCTGATACAGAACACACCAGAAAGAAAAACTGTCAAAGCGCTAGGGCATTTGCCATTCCCAGGGCAGTGAGAGCTGATCTACAAGTCTGAGCCCAGACTGCTCTTGGGAAATAGGCTACCAACATCGTGGTCATCAGCAGGAGGCTCCCAAGAGAGTGAGACCTCAGGATAGAGAAGACCACATCCAGTATTATTGGCCTAGTCACCATCACTGACCCTGGGCAAGGGCCTCCACCTTGAGGTGGGCTCAAATGCCTGTCCTGAGCCATCTGCAATCAAAGAATAAGGAGAGCAATCCACTCCTGCTAGTAGTCAGCCCCAAGTTTACTTTGTACAGAGTATTTCTTCAAGACCCAGCTGCTTGGGTGGAGACACCATCTGGTTGGCAAAGTCACTTTTAAAAATGTATTTTCAAATTGTCACCAATGTATTTACCTTGATTACATGTGTCATCTTTCATTTCAGAACTAATTTGAATTAAATTTGGCTAGTACTCCAGAGGATGACAGATTATTTCAGTCTGGTAGAAACATTAACATTGAGAAGCCAACTGACGAAAAGTATCAAATCAAATGGAACTCTGAGGACTACTTCGTTGAAATAACAACAACATCATTTTTAAGTGTTTTTCCACACAAGATAGCACTGTAATGCCCAGCCCCCAACATTATCTCACCACAAGAAAATACACACCCAAAATAGTGTCAGAGGTCCGGGCTGTGGCAGATGTTTCAAATGTTTGTTGGGCTAATACCTGAAATACTGGTCATTGATATTCATTTACAACATCTTTAATACCCATGCATTCCAGAATTTCAAACAGTGCCTAGAACATAGTAAGCCAGCAATAAATATCTGTAGAATGAATGAATGAACACTTAAAAGTTAAGAAGTCATAAATCAAAAGAATATTTTTTTTACTTCCCTGCTAATTAACAGTTTTATTCAGTTATCTCAATCTTTTATTGTATCTTTCCTAATTATATTGTGCTTTTGATCATCTTCAGAACTGAAAATATTTCTTGGTAAAATAACAGGTACATAATAACAGCACATAATACATATGTGCTGCGTCATTCCATTCTTTCATCTACTATATATTTAAGAAAACTTGCTGCTATTTTGAATTTGCTAAAAAGCATTTAATATGTTTAATAACTCAGAATTGAAAACATATAAAAATACCAGTCTGAATCTTTTACACAACTCATACATATGGGTATGTCTCAACATGTCCATTTCCTGATGACAACTCAATTGGATAAACATAGGCATCTCTCACTATTAAGACTGGGGAATTAGAATTCAAACTTCATGCCAACCCCTGTAGAATCAAAGACCTTATCCTAGGCCACTGTCAATGTAGCAAAGATGTTACATTAGTTGGGGAAGACAAGATACCAGGTCTGCTGAAACCAGAAGCCTCTGTTGACGGGTAACCCACCCAGGATATAAATCAACACAATATACTGGAAGATCATTTGAGATATGGGTAACCAAAAATAATGGTGGGGCACCTGGGTGGTTCAGTAGGTTGAGTGTCCAACTTTGGCTCAGATCCTGATTTCAGTTTGTGAGTTCACGCCCCACGTTGAGCTCTCTGCTGTCAACGCAGAGCCTGCTTTGAATCCTTTGTCCCCCCGCTGTCTCCTTGCACCTCCCCCACTTGCACGCTCCCTCTCTTTCTCTCTCTCTCTCTCAAAATAAATAATAACATGTTTTTTTAAAAACAGTGGTGAAATGATAGGCTGGGGCCAGACTGTGAAGGGTGATGTATGCCAAACTAGACATACTGAATTTTATTCTGCTGCAATAAGAAATCATCAAGAAATTTTAAGTAAGCAAATGACATGATTTTGACCAGGAGTCAGCAAACAAACTATCCAAGGCCCAAATCTGGCACACTAACTATTCGTCTAAATAAAGAGTTATTGGACCATAGCCACACCCATTCTTTATATATTTCCTATGGCTGCTTTTTCTCTACAACAGAAGAGTTGAGTAATTGCAATAGACATCAAGACTATATCACCCATAAAATCTAAAATATTTACTGTCTGATCCTTTACAGACAACATGTGCTGACCCCTAATATAGACTAGTGCCTTAGAAAGATTTCTGTGGCAGAAGACAGAAAGCTAGACACAGGGCAAGAAACAGCTTATGAGGTTCATCTGGTAAACACTTTCAGCATTTCCGTGAATAAAAGTGGGGCTAGGAAAAGACTTCTTTGAGGATGAAAATCTGCATTCTTACTGAACACAGCCAGTACCTTGTAAAATGTAGAGGTTAAAGAATTCTGAATCACCACTTATAAATTATCTTCCCAAGAAGGCTAGGTACCAAACTGAACGGAATACATAGTTGTCTTTGTGTGGATTAGAAGATGAGGATGCTTTAGGCTGTTTGATTTTTGTTTGTTTGTGGCTTTTGTTGTGTCTATGACAGTACTCATTTTCTGGAGTTATATATTCTTAGAAGCCGCTCCTCGCCACCTCCTTTCTTCAGTCATTCATCACAACAAAAACAAATGTTTACAGAATGCTTACTATGTGCTTCACAGTAGAGAATACATCAGTAAAAATAAGAAAAGACAAAAATCCCCGTCCCTGTGAAGTGTATACTCCAGGTGAAAGAGATAAAATGAAAAAGTAAATGATATGGTGTATTAAATGGTGATTAAATGTCATTTGGAAGGAAATATAACAAGAGAATAAAAAGTGCATTTGGTGTATGAAGGAGGGATGAAAAGGAAAACAGCAAAGTCACATTGGGCCTTGTAGGCCTGTGCAAGGATTTCGGCTTTTATCCTGAGATGGAAAGGCATTGGAAGATTTTAAGCCCTGAAGTGACATTATCTCACATATTTTTAAAACCGTCTTTGTGAACAGAGCAAGAGGGCAAGGATAATTAGACTACTTAAGGAAGCTACTGAAAAATCCAGCTGAGAGATGATGGTGGCTTCGACTAAAGTAATATGGATAGAAATGGTCAAAAAGTGGTCAGATGCTGGAAATAGTTTGATGGTAGATCTAACGAGTTTCCCTGATGCATTGAGCATGAGGTATGAGAGAGGAGTTAAAGGTGACTCAAAGCTTTCTGGCCAGGGCAAACTGGAAGTATGAGGTGTTGTTAAACAGAATAGGGAACAGCTGTGGAGGCTGGGAAGTCAGGCGATCAGACTGGAATATTTTAATTTGAGATGTTTATGGCTATCCAAATAAGAGTACAGAATAGGCAGCTGGCTATACAAGTCCAGAGTTAAAGGAAAAGTTCCAGGCTGAATAAACATATATATATTCACAGCACATACATGGTTTTTAAAGTGCCATTCAACTCAATATGATCATGGAGAAAGGGAATAAGAGAAGAGGCCCGAGTCCTGGGTACACCAGCGTTAAAGGTCAGTTTGCGGAGGAGGACTCAGCAATAAGAGAGCATGAATACCCTCTGATGAGAGGAAAATCAAGAGGGTGTGGAGGCTGTTTCTGATCATCTGTATTTTCTAGGCTTTCTATAATAAACACGTAAGGCTTTAAAGAATTTTTAAAACATAAAGAGTCTATTTTTTAAAAAAAAAAAAGGATATTTGTCCCATTCCCTTGTTATCAGAACCCAGGCCAGTGATGATAGCTACATGTTAAGAGGAAATGCACTTTCTCTCTTCTTAGATAAATCAAAAGGGTCCAGTATTTATCCTTAGAGCAAACGCAAATATAGCAAGCCAAATATTTTAAATACTTACTTGAACCACTAGAATTCTTTTGTTCCCTAAGACTATGTGTTAGATTTAATGGTTTGAAATCTCCCCACAACCACAGTAATAAATAAGTAAATGCTCTGGTCTGAGTCTTCTATTTAAGGTTAGACTTCTGAGTGTTTTTAGTTAATTATAATCAGCAGTTGCCCATAAAACTTGAGAACAAAGCTTAACTGCTAAGAGAGTACCAGCTTCTGAGGCACTACCATGAGGTTTTATTTGATGTCCTTTATTATTCAAAAGGAATTTGTTTATAAGAGGAGGGATCCAAACCATCAGAAGCAACAAACAAATGCCCTGCATGGCTGAGTCTATCAGCTATTGATTCATGAAGCATCTAGAGAACTCCTTTGAAGATCCTCAGGCATCACAAATTTTGTTCAGTGATGCTTTGCTATTTGCACCAGAAATCATGGTCTTGGAAATGGAAAATGAAGAAAATGTTCTCTGGACTATTTAAAACACATATGCAACTGGATCCACAAGGCAAGGCTGAAATAACAGCAGCCATTTTTTGTGATGGTTTGAGAATTCCATCTCTCTAGATGAGGTTTATGCATTGTGTAATCACAGCACAGCGTCACCGATTTAGAGGACAGTAAATAACATGAAACCATGACAACCAGCAGCTTTGTGTGAGAACAAAACTCCTAAAGAGATTGTAAATGATAGCATTACTGCTTACATCCGCAACCAACTGGAGTAGAATTTACCATCAATTCCTCACTAAACCATTGTTAAAATGTAGCCTCTAATTATGATTATCAGAGAATTCAATCTCCTTCCAAATTAAGCTAAGCATGTGCAATGTGGAAACATTCATAATGCGTGGATGAATCCCTGGATGAAACCTGGCACCTGAAATCCTGTCCAGTACTGGAGACAGCCCCTTTAGGGAGTAAGGATGCCCAGATCCCCACAAACTTCTCCAACTGGGGTAGTCATATCCAAATGGCAGGCTTCCGCCCACTAGTAATCTGGTATCTTCCTCTCAAGAGAAATAAGAAAATTTCAGATTATCAACAGAAAGCAAAGAGTTTTCATTCTCATGGGTTTACTCAATAGTAATTTGAAATTCACATTTCAGTGATTCAGTGTACATTTAAAATTTTTAATCATATACTCTACTGGATCTACTTACCCTTCAAGAATAAAAAGAAGCCTTCAAATTATATGTGACTTCCTGAAGATCTTCCTTCCATTAAAATTAAAGATTCTACCTACCAGTTGGTGCCTACCAAAAAAGAAATTTTTTTTAAGTCTCTCATGCTCTGGGTTAAAATAGTCAACCTTTGCTGCTTGGAGTATAATAGGCTTGTTGTCAACTGCTTTCCCCTCCCTCTTTGTCAGTCCAGATTATAGCCAGTCTCTTTCTTCAAGGGCGGTTTAAACTTCTTGTCCTCCTAGAGCTGTACTGTGAAGACTCCATCTCTTAACCTTCAGTTCCCGTGCTCCCACTCTCTCAATGTGCCAGTTACCTCTCCTTCCCAGCCCCCAAATGCATACTCTGGACCCTTATGGCGGCCTCCAGCCTGTATTTTCTCCCAGCTTTCACCTCCCTTCCTGCCTCACTTCATTGCCTTATCAGCGAACTCCATCCTTTGGACTGTTCTTTTGCCACTGTCCACAACCCCATAAGCCTCTGCCCTAACCTCACAGCAAAACTCCAACCCTGGATAACCCAGCTGGCCACTCCCACTGTACTCACAGGCCACTCGGTGCTTCTGGAGAAAGCCCTTTTTCCTATTCATCCCAAACTATTTATGATTTCTTGTTATGTTTTTTATCAGGCCAGATAATTTTCCACATATTCTTCCTCCTACCTAAGACCCATGTTTCTTCCCTTACTCTTTGTGAGCCCTATTCCCAGGTCAAGACTTGTTCAGGAATGCAGCCTCAGAGAAGCAGCTCATGCTATCTGCTAACTGCACCATTTAAATATTCTCCTTCTATACTTCACAACATCACGTGCATGCCTCTATGGTAGTGTTTCTCTAACTCAGCAGTAATTACTGGTCTCCCCATCTACCTTTCCCATTAGCCTGTGAGTTCCTGAGGGAAACAATCCTAGGGAAATGGATTCCAGCCTGATACATTATCAAAGTTACCAGAGGTGCTTTTAACGTATACATTACCAGATGTTACCTAGATTTACTACATCAGACTAGCTGGAGGTGAGATCCAAAAGTCTGTATTTGTAAGAGCTTCCTTGGGAGATTTTGGTAATCTGCAACATTTGATTATACTTGCCTAGAGTATAGTTTATAGTCCCTAGTACAAAACAGTTGCTCACTAAATATTTCAGAGCAGGACAATAGGGAAAAAGAGATGGGGAGGAAGACAGCTTCTCAGATGACTTCCAATGATCTCCACCCCCTGGCATCCACACCCTCTGTAATCCCCTCTCCTTGTGTGTAGCCTGGTTCTGGTGACTTGCTCCCAATGACTAGAATAAGACAAAAGTGATGAGACTGACCGCACTTCCAATTTTAGAACTGTCAGTAAATTAACATTATATATTAAATAAGGTGTCTTTAAGCCCACAAAAATCAAGGTTACATATAGCTTGGATGATGACAATATGACCAGAGGCTCACAGGAACCTAACTCTGTATTTCCCCCAGGAGTAATGATTCAATATTCACTAATTCTGTGGTGACTTTATAGAATACGACTACCACAGGTCATGAGAATCAACTATAGTAGAAAATTTGCTTAAAAACATCCATCCATTTGTTTATTACAATACCATTTAAATGGGAAGATGGTACGATCTCGGGGTCTTCATAGGATAAGGCATAAATGTAAGGATGGAGAAGTGAATATGAACTATTCTTTCTATAACATCAGCAAAGGGAAGAAAAGCTAGGATGGTTGCCACATGGAGAATGAGGCCAAGACTTTTCCATACAATGAGCATATACGTACATTGAAAGAAGAGGCAGTTCAGTTAGATGTCAAAGACAGAGGGAAAGGGGATGTAATTATGGATTAAATCCTAAACAATCTGGGGGAAAGTGGGATCTGTAATTAGAAGGTAGATTGTCCTTCAAACCAGGGATAGTGCTACCTTTGTAAGAGCTTCCTTGGGTGATTTTGGTAATTAACAAGATTTGTTTATACTTGTCTAGAGCCCATTTTATAGTACCTAGTACAAAACAATTTTCCCCTTTGAAACAGAAGAGAGTCAGAGAAGGGGGACTGAGTGCAAATGGAGATAACATCGCAAATGGAGAATAGAAAGTCGAGAAGTTTATAGCTGTGATACTTGATTATATTTAATGTGAGTTCCTGAGGAAAGAGAAGGAGGAAGCGTAGAGGAATATACCAGCTTGGCAAATTCTTAAATGATAAGAATGAATTTTGACTGATCAAAAATTACATAATTTCTTTTGATACTGTTCCTTACATAAGATAGGGTACTTGCTTTTCCTATGAAATAAAGTTTTGAGTTCCAGTAAAGATTTCTTCTTTACAAAGTGCATTCCTTAATTTTATTGTCTATACATATATTGGTTTAGTTGTTCTGCAAGTATTCTTTAAGCTCTCTTGTATCTATGACAGAGCTCTAAAGCCATATCTACCTATTTAAATTGGAAGAATAGCAGAGACCAGCAGCTCAGTGTTAAGGCTTCCAGTTGGTACCAATTATTTAGAAATTAGTTTCTGCAGATATAGCCTTAAATAGTGCCATTTTAAATGAAAATGATTGCTATCACTCAAGGGCAAGAAGTTTTTCAAATTTATAAATTGATTTTTTGAAATTATGACTAGGTGTGCAAATGAAAGTGAATTGATCAAGACATATTATTCATCATCTAAATATGAATGGCATATTTTAATACAAACAATAATAGGAAAAAATGCATAGAATATCTCCAGATCCCATTCTTTAGAGGACTTATAATCCAGTTGAAGACATGAGATACACAGGCATAAAAAGATAATCTAAACCTTAAAATGACACATGGGCAATAAAAAAAATTTATGAATCTGACAAGAATAGGTATAGCACTGAAGAGAGGCCATTACTGTGTGCTAGAGTGGTTGAGAAAGTTGATGGGGTTTTTTTTTTAATTTTTTAATGTTTTATTTATTTCTGAGAGAGAAAGAGAGAGAGAGAGAAGGGTAAGGTCAGAGACAGAGGGAGACACAGAATCTGAAGACAGGCTCCAGGCTCTGAGCTAGCTGTCAGCACAGAGCCCGACGTGGGGCTCGAACCCGTGAACCATGAGATCATGACCTTAGCTGAAGTTGGCCGCCCAAATGACTGAGCCACCCAGGCGCCCCGAGAAAGTTGATGTTTATTTGAGTGGGGTTTTAAAAGATGAAACAGGGATGCCTAAGTGGCTAGTCGGATAAGTGACTGACTTTGGCTCAGGTCTAATCTCACTGTTTGAGTTCGAGCCCCACTGGGCTCTGTGCTGACAGCTCAGAGCCTGGAGCCTGCTTTGGATTCTGTGGGTGCGTCTCTCTCTCTGACCCTCTGCTGCTCACACTGTCTCTCTCTCAGAAATGAATAAACATTTAAAAAAAATTTTTTTAAAGATGAAACGATTTTCAAAAGTAGAGAGAAAGTATGTAACTTTCATATCAAAGGAAATGTTTTTTTTTTAATGTAAGGATATCAAAGGAAATGTTTTTTTTTTTAATGTAAGGAATATAAACTGTGTCATAGTCAGAAGTCCATAACTAGACAATTTGTACATACAGATTAGAACACCTACTACAGTCCAATCCTGTTCTAGGGGCTGGGATATCACAGGGAAGAAGTCAAAGAAGTCAGAGGAAGCTCCACCTCACAGGAGCTCATAGTCCAGTGGGTAGAGGCAGATAATAAAAAATTAAGCAAATAATTATAATTTTAGATGGTGATAAGCTCTGCAAAGAATATAAAATCTGACAATAGAATAGAAAGTGTGCANTTAGATTGGAGTCAGGGAAGACCTTCCTGGGAAGATAGCTTTTGAGCTGAAATCTAAATAACCAAAAGGAGCCAGCCATGTGAAGTTCTGGGGAACCAACACTCCAATCAAAAGGGACAAAGCAACAGGGAGGGAACAAAAAGGCATGTTATGAACAAATACCTCCAGTGTGAGGGAGCACAGTGAGAAGTAGAGAGAATGATCACATAAGAGGGAAGCCAAGTCACGTGGGGTCTTGAGGTCATGGTATGAATATAGACTTGAATCTAGATGACATAAGGAGTCATTGGAAGGTTTTAGAAGGGGAGTGCTATACTCTGATATATATATATATACATATATATAT
>NW_027527569.1:3588366-3611497 GCF_008692635.1 Crocuta crocuta
CTAGCTGTCAGCACAGAGCCCGACGTGGGGCTCGAACCCGTGAACCATGAGATCATGACCTTAGCTGAAGTTGGCCGCCCAAATGACTGAGCCACCCAGGCGCCCCGAGAAAGTTGATGTTTATTTGAGTGGGGTTTTAAAAGATGAAACAGGGATGCCTAAGTGGCTAGTCGGATAAGTGACTGACTTTGGCTCAGGTCTAATCTCACTGTTTGAGTTCGAGCCCCACTGGGCTCTGTGCTGACAGCTCAGAGCCTGGAGCCTGCTTTGGATTCTGTGGGTGCGTCTCTCTCTCTGACCCTCTGCTGCTCACACTGTCTCTCTCTCAGAAATGAATAAACATTTAAAAAAAATTTTTTTAAAGATGAAACGATTTTCAAAAGTAGAGAGAAAGTATGTAACTTTCATATCAAAGGAAATGTTTTTTTTTTAATGTAAGGATATCAAAGGAAATGTTTTTTTTTTAATGTAAGGAATATAAACTGTGTCATAGTCAGAAGTCCATAACTAGACAATTTGTACATACAGATTAGAACACCTACTACAGTCCAATCCTGTTCTAGGGGCTGGGATATCACAGGGAAGAAGTCAAAGAAGTCAGAGGAAGCTCCACCTCACAGGAGCTCATAGTCCAGTGGGTAGAGGCAGATAATAAAAAATTAAGCAAATAATTATAATTTTAGATGGTGATAAGCTCTGCAAAGAATATAAAATCTGACAATAGAATAGAAAGTGTGCAGAATGCTAGCTTAGATTGGATGGTCAGGGAAGACCTTCCTGGGAAGATAGCTTTTGAGCTGAAATCTAAATAACCAAAAGGAGCCAGCCATGTGAAGTTCTGGGGAACCAACACTCCAATCAAAAGGGACAAAGCAACAGGGAGGGAACAAACTGGCATGTTATGAACAAATACCTCCAGTGTGAGGGAGCACAGTGAGAAGTAGAGAGAATGATCACATAAGAGGGAAGCCAAGTCACGTGGGGTCTTGAGGTCATGGTATGAATATAGACTTGAATCTAGATGACATAAGGAGTCATTGGAAGGTTTTAGAAGGGGAGTGCTATACTCTGATATATATATATATACATATATATATGTATATATATGTATATATATATATGGTATAAAAATTCCTCTTTATATGTGGAAGTTGAAATGTTGGAGGGAAAGCACAGAAACCCAGAAATGTCTAGGAGACTACTAGCATCATCTAGTAAGAGAGGATAGTAACTTACATTAGATGGAAGCAGTGGATGTGACAAGAAATAGTCCCATTTGGCTATATTAGCAGGGAACCTGAATAGGTTGATCATGTCAGGAATCCTGTACAGGATTTTAACCTGTACAGGAAAGTACAGGTTAGAAGATGACTTCTAACCTTTTGACCTGATGGTAGATGGTGATGCCATATCCTGGGATGGGAAAGCCTGGGGTGGAACAGGTGAGGGAAATAGAAATCACAGTCTTTTGGGATATATATTACATGAGCCATTTATACCTAAGTTGAGATGTCAAGTAGTCTGTTCGACTTGAAAATTGAGTGCTACATGATAGGGTTACATGTGAGTATTACCACGGTACAGGAAAGTTGATATAGATTGTACAAACCCTGAATAAATGTTGAGAATTTGATCTTTAATTTGGAGAAACAAGAAACCATTAAGTATCTCTATGCAAATAATGGCATAGATGTTTTTAGGAAGGTTTATAAAACCACAAGGTATAGGGCTAGAAGGTCCTAACAGAGTCTAGGGGTGGGGCAGCCCTTTAGAAGGTAACTGAAGCCATCCATACTTAAGAGGATTGAAGTTATTTTCCAGAGAAACATAATTTAATCTGAAATACTAGCAAAAACAAGGAAAAACTATTTTCTGACTGTGACCTTAAGGGGGCCATAAAATTCAGATGTTTTCCCACAATTCGGTGGCATGGTCTACTGTTTTTCATCAAATGAACTATAAACATGACAGTTTCTACATGGACAGCTGATTTAGCCATTATGGTAGTCAAAATCCCTATAAAACCAGCTAACTCTGTCAAACAGTCCATTGTCTACAACCTGTTCTGCCCACTTTTTACAGCTGACCTGCCCAAGGTTGGTGGTATTTCCATATACTTTAGCCTGACCTCTGTGAAAGTGGACAAAGCACTTGCTCCTCACCCAGCTCACCAGGACTGATGCAATGGCTCTTCCTGGGCAGTTCAATCTCGAGTGCAGAGATGGAAATTGCCATATGTCCCTCCCTACTGTCTGCCAACTCTGCATTTTTTTGCCCATCTCTTTCCTCCCTTTTTTTCTCTGTCCATCTTCAAACTGTGGCCTCTATTCTCTACGTTTCTAAAGTGAGTAGGAAAAAAATACAGATGTCCTTCCGAGTGGATCGAAGAATCATACTAGTGGGGGGAAAAAAATCATGACTTTTTTTTCGACCTCTGTAAGTAGAAACAAGTTCCAAAGTTATTCCCTAAACATTCACAGCAGAAATATTCCCCAATTCTCCTGCAACTCAACTCTGGGGCTGGTGACATTAGGAAAGACTGAAGGAATTGCAAATAACACTGTTCTATCTCTTCTTTTTTTTTTTTTTAGTTTTTGTATATCCACATGTTTTTCCTGCCCATATGCTGGTAAATGAACAAAAGATAGTCGAAAGAAGTCATTTAAACACTTTTCTCCTAGACTTTTACACAACTTTTTGACACATTAAAAATAATCATGAAAAACATATGTATAGCTATAAAATACTGCAAAAATCCATTTATCTCTCCGAATGACACCTCTCTAAGCTGCAAAAGTACTATATTAATTTTGCCTTCACAAAGTTTTTGAGAATATTAATATTTCTATGCCAAAACTGGTAGAGTACTATACAAATATTATTTAATATTATATCATGAAACAGTAAAGTAAAAGAGTTTAATAGGTATAGAATTTTCTATATAGCCCCTGTGAGATAAACTGCCTTTTAAGTTGAAAGGTAATAACACATCAGTTCAAATTATACAATTATAATAATTATAGTTAACAAAACCTATAATCCATATGGTAAGCAGCCTATAAAATGACGCCTGTCTCCTGGTACTTACAACTTTGTGTAGTCCCTTCCCTTTGTATGTAGACTGGACCTAGTGACTCGCTTGTGAAGTCAAAAGTGATGGGATATCACATCCAACATTAGGTTATAAAAAGACCCTTATCTGTCTTGTTCACTCTCCCTCGCTATCCAGGCACTCACTCTGATGGAAGCCAACTGCCATGTTGTAAACTGCCCTGTGGAGAACTCTATGGAAAAAAACCGAGAGAGGTCTCTGGCCAATAACCAGGTAGGAAAAGAATCCTGCCAGCAATCACAAGAGCCTGAAAGGATCTCATTCCCCAGCCAACACCTTGATTGCATCCAGGGAAATATCCAGAGTTGCACCCAGATTCTTGACTCACAAAAACTGAGACAGTAAAATTTGTTGTTTTAAGCCATGAAGTTTTGGAGTAATTTGTTACACAGCTATAGGTAACTTATGCAATCCATAATTAGCTGTGTCCATGGAATAAAACTGTGAGTAAACAGGTTTCAATGCTTTTAAATGATAGCTTGTAATTAATTATCAATTTTCAAGTGATTTCGATTGACAGTTCATCCCCTACAGAAGTACACCAGCAAACAGATCTCCTTGGAAAAGAAACAAACTCTAAATGGATTATCCTGTTTTGTCAAAGGAAATTTATTCTTATCAACTTATTTTATACATGGCAATTCACAGATCTATGCCTAATCTATGCCTACTTTTTAGAACAGTATCTATAGGGTCTTCTTTTACTTAGAATAGATCCTTCTGTAAAACTTTTGCCAAAACTTCTGCCAACCTAGTATATGTTACTAAGGAGCCAAGACATTTCCAATACACCAAGGTTGGTTACTTAATCCTCGCTTGATGAAATGGTCTGCTTCTTTCTACTAAAAAATGGAAGTTCATAATATTGATATTTTCATTTGCTATTACTGCTAGAAAATTTAAAATTAAGCTTAGTATGGAAAATAATAAAATTTAAAATTTCTGTCCTTTGAATCTCTAAAGTAGAATAAGCAGTAGGCTAAAGACAAACATTCTTGAGCCACCAGTCGGTTTTATCAAAAGGGCAGGAAAATACCTTTTACCTTCATTCTCTCTTCTGATAATTAGATTGTAGCTTGTCAGAAGTATTTTTGAAACAAGCATCTTTCCTCTTTCATACAAAAAAAAGAGATAATGCTAATCTTCTGTTCCCTGCTGGCCGGGCAAAGGAATTCACTGAAAATGTATCTCAAGATCAACAACAAAGTTGAGGAATCACAAAAACAAGATAGAGCGTACCTATGCCTAGAACCTGAATCTACTAAAATGCCAACTTTAGTCTCCTGGACAAGAGTTTCCTGGGCTTTGACCAACACCTATTGATATATGTGGGACCAAAATGGTATAGAAATCAGAGAAGAATGTAACTGACAAAATGAAGAAAGAGTGAATCTCTGCTTCAGGAAGCATCACACAACATTGAACAATATAAACCAAAGCTGTACAATTTCCAAATAATTGCCAAAATATCTAAAATTTCTGGGAAGTATACTGTATGTCTATTTAAAGGAAATACTCCATCCTTTGACTAAGGAATATGTACAGATGACTCTTTTTCAGACGTGTTAATTAGATTCCAGCTGAGATGTGGATGTGGCAGAAATGTGCCTTCCATCAAGCCTCTTCATGACACACCTCCCTCCCCCCACCACTCCCTGATAACAATTTCTGTCCTCGTTTTTTCAGTATATTTTGGCTCTGGAATATCCTTGGAGACAGACTTAGATGACAGGTCTTAGTAACAGAAGTGGCCACAGTTAATTCCTCTCTTCATTGTTATTATCACAACCTAGAGCTGTGAATTGACCTGTTTTTTTTAGGAACAGTTTAAGATCAAACTTTGGCCTTATTTATTTAGTAAATGAGAATTCCTGCATTTCAAGTACTACTTAAAGTTGAAGACAGTTCTGAAACACTGAACCACCCGCAAATTTTATTCGTTTGTGAGTCCGATTCAAGTTGGAGTAGTAAAAAGGTTATCAAACATTAAAGAAGGAAAAATTATATTACCTCTGGATGGGTGCGTTCTTCCTACTAAATCTACCACATGTCCCAAGTTATATAAAACTTGCTGTTATTTTGAACAACCCAGTAGTGTTGACTTTGATGGAGTACAGTGCAAGAGGCAGGACCAAGTCTTAGTGATTTCCCAGCCACGTAGGAAAACCCACATTCAACGCATAGTCCAGTGACTCAACTGAATTCCCATTAGAGTTGTATTCATTTGCAAGAACTGTCATAACAAAGTACCACAAACTGAGCAGCTTAGATGACATAAATTTATTGTCTCATAGTTTGGAGACTGGAAGTACAAAGTCAAGGTATTAGCGGGACTGTGCTTCTTCTGAAGGCACTAGAGGACAATTTGTTCCTAGCTTCTGGTAGTTTCCTGTATTGGGGAAGCATAAATGCCTGTGTGCATGTCTGTTTCCAAATTTCCCCCCTTTGTAAGGACACCTGTCATATTGGAATAGCAGTCCACTCTAATTTGTATGACCCCATCCTAATCACATCTGCAACCACCCAATTTCCAAATAAGATCACACACTCTGTAGAGGTTAGGACTTCAATATATGAATTGGGGGAGAGGGATACAATTCAAGCCGTAACAAAGGTCACTAAGCATTTTTGCTAATAAGCTATTTTGGCAAGCCTTGGTAGACCACAGCTACTTTAGAAGGGTGATGTTGCAAGAAAAATTCCTGGAAGAAAAACTGGACCTGGTTGCCAAGACAGAAGGGGGAGATTTATTTATGGAGAGGCTATCCTAATACCTCTTAAAAAGTCAGAGGTAAGCCCTAGGATGAAATTGAGCATTGATTGGGCACAGGAAAATGGGGCAGAAAAAAAGAACCAGCTGACTCATAGATTTTAGAAAAGAAATATCAGAACGCTTAATTTTTCAGATGAAGAAACTGAAGCCAGAGACCTAAAGGCACACAATTAATCAGTAACAGAACTAAGATGAGATACCAGATGTGCTGATTCTGTCATGCCCTTTTCTCTACACTATAAAGATTAGAACAGCAAAGTGAGTCCAGGACATCCAGACTCAAAGGAGTATCAATCCACAGCATAATTATCCTTCTACGTCTAGAACTCCAGGAAAAGGGGATGTCCAAGACTTCCAGTACTGTTTATCCCGTGTAGCCTTAGACACGGAGCTCAGTGACTGACTGACAAGGTAGCACTGCCCTCTAGAGGCCTGGTGCCAGCAGCTCACTCGCCTCTGTGTGCCGTGCCCAGCTTCCTAGCTTTGCCTGGGCTCAAGGGTAGCACTGTCACCAGCAGGCCTTTCCTAAGGGGAATGCATCCAGTCCAAGTTTCTCCCAATAGAGCATTCTGCACATAATTAAATACACACAGCCACCAGACAAGAAGGCAAAAGCACGTTTTCTCAGCATGTGGGATAGACCCCCCATTTCACAAAAACTTTGCATAATTCATTTAAGCTCATTTATCTGGCCTCAGTTCCATAAACTGACAGGAAGAAAAGAAAAAAGCCAACCCCTAACTCCAAAGGAAACATCTATTTTAATTATGCACAAAATTAAAAGGAGGCCAAATTATTAAACTGGGAACACCAACTCCCGGCTGCTGTAGATGCATCTCAGAGAAGGGCAATAAGCTGCAAAGTAGCTGAGCAAAACCCCTTTGAAATGTTATGCATCGCAGCTTCATTCCCAGAAATCCATTAAAAAGCACCTATGAAAGCCATGTTATAGCTCTTGGTTTTTTGTTTTTTTGTTTTTTTGTTTTCTTTTTCTGTTTGGTTCTAATCCTTTCCGGCATATGGTAGAAAGATAATTAAACTGGGAATCAGGAGTCTTAGATTCTACAACCATTTCTTCTGTTAAAAATACGTGTGGCCTTAATTAGCTCCTTTAATCTCCTGAGTCTTAATTCCTTCAACTTTAAAACAAAGAGCTGGTTTAAATGATTTCCAGGACATCTGAAGCTTTAACCCTCTATAATTCCCTGAAATCAGTTCTGCTGGTCTAGCAAACCTCTATGGTCTAGAACACTCCTACTTACACACCATATTGGGGCCTCTATTATAAAAAAGTTGGCCTTAGCAATGACCCAAAGAGCTAGTCAAATCAAAACAATGATGCCCAAATAATTATTTCAAATAGCAAAATCACTTTTTCTTTTTTAATTTTTTTAATGTTTTTATATTATTTTTGAGAGAGAGACAGAGTGTGAGTGAGGAAGAGGCAGAGACACAGGGAGACACAGAATCCGAGGCAGGCTCCAGACTCTGAGCCATTGGCATAGAGCCTGATGTGGGGCTCAAGCTCATGGATGGTGAGATCATGACCTGAGCCAAAGTCGGACGGACACTTAACCCACTGAGCCACCCAGGCGCCCCGTTTTTTTTCTTTTTTAAAATTTATACCATTTGGAGTAAAATTATCTTCCCTAGGAATTTCCAAATATTCAAAAACATCTTGTGCTCTTGTCTCATACCTTTTGACCTGACAAATAAGCTATTAGGCAGCAACATTTCATTGCAGCAAGCTTGCCACGTTCACAGTGAGCAGCTGTGACCACTAATGGGGATCAAAAGCTCCTGCTGGTCAAACTCATAAATACTTCCCCCAAAATCTGAGTTCATAAAGCAGAGTCAAAGAACTTTATTTTCACTCAACGATTCCAAAATCGTTTCTAAATTATTAAATTAGTGACTGCTCCCCACCAAAGTAATCTACAAGCTACAAAATTGTAGGTAGTAAATCTAATGTGCAATCCATCTTTGGGGTTATTTTTGAACAAATAAATCAAGGCCACTCAAAAATGACTCCATGTGTTACAAACAGGCGATTAATTAACTTCCCCACTAGTTCTGGCAGAGCAATTTGCTATGCACTTATTACCTATTAAAGACAAGAAATATGTGGAAGCATTTCTGTTGATGCGGTCAGCTCTAGTTCTAAATATTTTGGTTCTGGAACACTTACAGATTTCCAGGGGAAATATACGCCAAACAACTAAGACCCTTTAAAGACTCTACTGCACAATCCCAAAACTGTCAGTAACATGATAGCTCATTTTCCTATTTGTCAAACAACAGTTCCTTATGGTTCACCAGGCAGAAATTCTAAGATTTCAATGGTAGTCCATAGGAAAAACTGAGCTGTAGGATGGAGCTAGAGCCTGAGTTATGAGTCAATGGTGATCTGAAGTCCAAATTGCAAAGAAAGAGGATATATAAATCTTTGGCTCAATCAAGACTGATGTCCAAATCCAAAGGATCAATATAAGAAAAGAAGCTAACATCAGAAGTCTGCAGTATGCATATATACTTTGAGTCTGGTTGGTGAAAGCATCATGATGAGTTAAGGTCCATTCCCTGTGAAGTCAGATGTCAGACAGCGGCTGGGCATGTGGGGACCCAGAACTCAGTATCTGTTATAGACAGAACTAGTAAGTTTACAATAGCTCTGTAGAAAGTCAAGGTCTTCTAGTCCAAGGGTGGAAAACTGGGTCATTCTCAAGAAACAAAGAAGAAGCCTAGGAGTGGAAAAATAAAGCCAGTAAACCCAGAACTTCCACAAGACCAGCAGATTCCAAAATTAGGAACAGTAATTCAGATAACTCTCACTTACCTACCCACCCACTCTCCCCCCCAAGGATGGTGAGGATGGAGCTCTTGATGGCTTTCTGGCTTGGTTCCCACTGTCTCAAGAACTCCACTGATGCTAGAAGATAAATCACTTGACATTAAGCCCCAAGATGTGCTAGGGCAGCCAGAAACTGATACAGCTTGTAAATACTCCATCAACAATCCTCTTTTCTTTCTGACCTGCAACCTGCCTTTTCCCTCCATCAAGTTCTTCTGATGAGGTAAGGGGAGAGGATTATCGCAAAATGAAAATGGGACTCATTATTAATATCCATTCAATAGCACTAGTAAGATTCCTATACTACCTAAGCTGAAAGGTTTTAAAAATTGAGTCCCAACCGTTAGTTTCTAAATGAAGAAACTGGCTCACAGAGAAGAAATTGTCTCACTCAAATTCACACAGCCTGTTGGTCAAAGAACCAAAACTAGAAACCAGATCTGCTGCCTGCTAATCCAACAGACACCTCACCACAAGACATTGTCCTCAAAGCAGATGGCACCAAAATAAAGTTCTGGGGAAGGTAAACATCCCAGGAATTCATGGCTATTTGTCCCATTTGACAACTAATTTATGTGGATCTGACTGTACTCTTTTTTAATTACTGCTGTGCCAGGATAACTTACAGGTTTTAAAAACATATTGGTCCTGACACTGCATTTCATGACATCTAGAAACAAACAAAAATAAAGGATGGATTTGGATCTGATGCCTCCAGAACACTCCAGGGGGAAACTGACAGACTCCTAGAATGAAATGGTACGCAGTCAGCTGAAGAAGTCCCAGGAAACCCAGATATATGGGTGAGAGATGACATGTTACCAAGCATACGCTTAGAACATGTCTGGAGCTTGAAGGGCACCACTTGAAAAACAGTCATCCAAATGCATTTTTCATATACGGCACTCATAAAGATGCTTTCCTATAATAATCTAACATTTTTCTAATTCCCAAATGTAATGCTAAGACTTGAAGGAAAAAAATCGATGGCAGCAACATATGTTGGAATGGACCCAGTGTATTCAGGTCAATAAAGTAGGATCCCAGATGACTCTTCACACGAATCCTAACATAAGCGGTTGGATGAAGGAAAACTTGGTTTCCAGATGAAACACCAGTTTTAGAAGCCAAAATGATTCTATATCCCAGATGGGATGGGATATGGTGGAATACAATAGGCAACTGATGGAAAAAAGTGTGTTTCCTTCTGCCAGGTCACTTAGGACAAGTCAGGACACCCACTGCACATTCCCAGTCTCCTGCCTCTGACAACTTTGTGGTCATGCTTGACCAGGGCAAACTTATGCTAATTGCAATGTGAAATATACATCAGCAATCACCAACTCAAAATCCTTGGCAAAGTAAAGCAATGCTGAATTTGTCCCCGGAGTAATAACCCATGTGATCTACAATGATTTATGGAAAAACACATGTTAAGAATATTGACAACTTCAAGGCAGTTGTTAGGTAACTTACACAGGAATTTTGTTGTTGTTGTTGTTGTTATTGTTGTTGTTGTTGTTGCTGTTATTTGAAGGGAGTATCTTCCCTGAGAAACCTAGGTGCCTTGTTCATAGAAAAAAAAATGGTGATACCAAAGAGACATTTCATCTCTTGGCTATACATTTATGAAATCCTGAGAAGTGAATTCCTGTTAATTCCTTAGATCTCCATTCTCTGGAACACAGGGCACCTGTAACACAGACCCAGCCACAAATGAATGCCACATAAATGAACGGCAAATATGGATAGAATTAGTACTCACAACTTGTAACATATGTTGAGTAAGGGCTTTCTCTGTGCCCAGAGCCTATAAACATTCTATTCTAAGGAGTGCCCAGCTCCTGTCCACTTGTATTTTTGATCAGATTTGGGGGAGTTGTGTTTTGTTTTGTTTTTAGCTTTTCCCTTTTCTTTTTTCCTGGCTGCAACTCAACAATTACAGGGGAACTTTAATTTATTTACTGATTCAGAGATTGTGATCTATCTCCTTCAACTTTACTCCATTCCTGCCAAATCTATTGGCAATGGAAAATTGCTTAATGGGCACACAGAAACTTGCTGGAAGAGACGAAGTTTCACCAGTTGCTATTGTATTCAATGTTGTACCTATTACCAAAGCACGTGATCTTTCGATAGAATCAACTCTCTATATATGATTCTAAACTGGAGGTGATACTCCTACAACAGCAGTTCTCAAATTTTAAAGTGTTTCAGACTGCCCTGAAGGATTTCTAGGTCCTGTCTTCAGAGTTCTGATTCAAGAGGTCTGAAATGGAGTTCAAGAATCTGCCTTTCTAGGGGCGCCTGGGTGGCTTAGTCGGTTCAGCGTCCGACTTTCGCTTAGGTCATGATCTCCCGGCTCGTGGGTTTGAGCCCCGCGTCGGGCTCTGTGCTGACTGCCAGCTCAGAGCCTGGAGCCTGTTTCAGTCTGTGACTCCCTCTCTCTCTGACCCTCCCCTGCTCACGCTCTCTCTCTCTCTCTCTCCTAGAAATAAATAAAACATTAAAAAAAAAAAAAGAATCTGCCTTTCTAACAAGTTCCCAGATGATGCTGATACTGCTTGTCCAGGGATCACAGTTGGAGATCTACTGTTCTAAAATATCCTACCTGATTCTGCAGGTCATACAAGCAAATCCAAAGTTTAAGTGTAGATATTAAATCATAGCAATGATTAGTTTCAATCTTGCTTTGTGCAAATTGTGATTATGGCATAATAAAGACTATTATATTTTTTCAATATAAGTTGTGAATTTGGGCAGGGTTTCTCTCTGGCATATTGTATGTATGTATGTATGTATGTATGTATGTATGCTAAAAGACTCATTTGATGATCTGGTACTCCACATTTCAGAATACAGAACTAAAACCTTGAACTAGGAAGACTAGGATCACCTAATGGTGCCCAAAGGTATTGTGGATTCATCTTATACCAGGAACCAAGTCTAAGAGGGAAATTCTCAGCAAGGAAAGTTGGATAAGGAAAAAGACTCAGCTTAAATAAGTTGGTATTTGCTCTTAAATTCAGTCAGGTATCCAAATTGAGTATTTTCCAGATGCTAAGGAAACAAGATAATCTCAAGGGCTTCACCATGAACAGATAAGGACTTGGAGGAAAGGAATTCAGGCATAGGCAAATGTATAGCACCTTATTTGGGGCTAGACTAAGTCCTTATCTTAGGATAAAGGCATTATGGAGTGTGAAGTACAGTCCAATTTACTGATGCTTTTCTTGGGTCACAATGTTAAAAACTGTATTCTGAGGACTTGCTTATTTTTATAATGTTTGCAATTTTTGTGGTTATTGCTAATCCCTCCTGGTTTTTCATTTCTTTAAATTGTCATGGTTCTTTGTATCACCCATTAGAAAATAATTCTATTCTCTTTTAGCTGAGTATAAAAAAGCAATATTTTTTCATATTTAGGACAAAAAAAACTAATTATGAGGGTCAAGAACTGTAAAAATCAAAGTGATAGATGCCACAAAGAAAAGCAAGAACTCAGGAGGTATGTTATAGAACACTTAAATCTCACACTTGGACATTTACCACCAGAGGGTTTCTTTACTCAGTCCTTAGAGGATTTTTTATTTCTATATAAGCAACTCATTTATTTAGACCATAATGGGTTCTCTAGGTTTACTTGCTCCAGATCAGGTGTTTCCAGGAGCGAATGGTACATATCATTGCCTCCAAACCTTAATATGTAGAGGAGGTGATCAGTAACTATTTGTTTAATAGCTAACTGTTCATGTGCTAGATATATTAGAGTAGGGACATAGAATTCCCCACCCAGTAGCTTATAGTCTACTGGGATGCATAAGCAAGTGAACAAATTGTTACAATGGTTGTTAAATGCTACCATGAAAGAATGACAGGAGGCCCAAAAAGAACACATGGTGTATCAGGTAAGGCTTTATAGAAGAAGTTTAATGCAGGCTAACACCTGAGGGATGGACTGGAGAAATAGGAATGAGTCAGCCAAAAGGGTAAGCTTAGCAGAAAGAAGAGAGTGCCCAAAAGCCCAGTAGTGAGTGCTACACATGAACTGAAAGGGATTTAGTTTAATCAGAATGCAAAACAATGGAGGTGTTATAAGCAGAGCAACCATATACGTTACCAAGGAAACCAGGACACTTTGGAAATAGAATGGAGTTGCTATTAATAAACACAGAATAACAATAATTTAAATTAAGATGTATGATCACTCAAATTATGCTGCACATTAAGGAGCTTGGGTTTTATTCTAAAGATATAGGAGATCCTCGGGAAAATTGCAAACAAGAACATGGCATGATCACATTTGTGTTTTAGAAGATGATTATGGCATCTGGATAGGTTGAAGGTACCATATGAGAAGTGCAGTTGACAACAGTTCCATAGTTCCACAAAAGATGATGGTTAAACTAGAAAAGTGCCTTAAAAAAATGGAGTCATGGATGAATTCCAGGGAGTCACAGAGGCTGACTTGGAGTTTACCTGAGAGCTACAGAAGTTGCTAACTGGGATAGGGAGAGAGCACTGTCGTGAAGATGTGACTAACTTGTTTTGCCTTCAAAATCTGGCTATCCATTCATGGCCATAACTTTAATTAAGGAGCTCTGATCAGCTTGTGTTTTAAATAAGTGAGACTCAATCATGTTACATATTAAAAACAGAAAGAACTACGTTACTAACTTCCAAACTCCTCTAGAAGTGATACCAGAATAAAATAATATCCATCATGTAAGTTGGGAAGACTGGATGTTCCAATGTTCTAATACCAGTTTTTATTTCTTTTAAATTCATCCTGATCAATCTTGGTTAAAAATCAATAACTCATCTTGGGTTAAGAAAAAGTTTCTTTGATACAATAAGATAAGCATGATTCATAGAAAAAAGATTAGTTTGTTGAGCTTCATCAAAATTTAGACTTCTGTGGGGCACCTGGATGGCTTAGTCAGTTGACTGTCTGATTTAGGATCAGGTCAAGCCCCTCATCGAGCTCTGCACTGACAGCTCAGAGCCTGGAGCCTGCTTCTGATTCTGTGTCTCCCTCTCTCTCTGCCCCTCCTCCATGCATGTTCTGTCTCAAAATAAGTAAAACATTGAAAAAAAGATTTTTAATTTACATTTCTGCTCTTCAAAAGAGTTTGTTAAGCAAATGACAAGAAAAGTTACAGACTAGAAATGTTTTCATATTATACATCTGATTAAAAACTTATGTTCTAAATATGTATTTTTTAAAACTCTCAAAGCTCAATAATAAGAAAACAAACAATCCAATAAAAGGCAAAAATAACTGAACAGAAACTTCACCAAAGAGGATATATGGATGACAAATAAGTACATTAAAAGATATTTGACATCAGTAGTTATTAGGGAAATGAAAATTAAAATTGCTACACATTTATTACAATAGTTAAAACTGAAAAATACTGACTATACCAAGTGTTGGCAAAGGTATGGAGAAACTAGAACTCTTATACACTGTTAAGGGGAATGCAAACTGGTACAATCACTTTGGAACAGTTTGGCAGCTTCTTAAAAATTAAAAATAAACCTTTCATATAATCCATCCATTCTACTACTACTTATTCAAGAGAAGTGAAAGTATCCTTCCATAAAAGGATGTGTATGCAAATGTTCATAGCAACTTTATTTGTAATAACTAAAAGCTGGAAAAGACACAAATGGCCATCCATAGGTGAGTGAATGTGGAATCCATTCCACATTCCATGGATTCCACATTCCACATTTATTCCACATTCCACAAATTGTGTAATATCTATACAATGGAATACGACTCAACAAAAAAGAAATACAACAACATAGAAGAATCTCCAAGAAACCAGAAGAACACAACAACAACAAAAAGATAATATACTGTATGATTCCATTTATACAAAGTTCTAGAAAATACAAAATAATCTATAGTGACATAAAGCAGATCAGTGGTTGCCTGGGGCTGTGGGAGAGAGATAAGAGGGAGAACTACTTTGGGGAGCAATGGATAAATTCATTATCTTGATTGTGGTGACAGTCTCAAGGGCCACACAGATGGCAAACCTTATCAACTGGTACACTTTAAATATGTAGTTGTTCTATGCAAATTCTACCTCAGTAAAGCCATTAAAAAGAAAAATCAATCATGCTTATTACTGAGACTTCTGATGAGCTGAAAAGAAAAGTCAGAGGGGCACCTAGGTAGCTCAAGCATCTGACTCTTGATCTCAGCTCAGGTCATGATCTCTCAGTTCATGGGATTGAGTCCCACAGTTCATGGGACCAAGACCCATGGCAGGCTCTACATTGATAGCACAAAGCCTGCATGGGATTCTCTCTCTCCCTCTTTATCTGCCTCTCCTCCACGTGCATGCATTTCTCTCTCTCTCTCTCTCTCTCTCTCACACACACACACACACACACAATTAATAAATAAACTTTTTTTTAAAAGTCAGAAAGTCTTTTGTGAGATCATCACCTACATTGAAACTGATACTCTAAACGTTTTTATTCCCAAATATGAGCAGAAAGTACACTATTAAGCCAAGCCAAAAACGGGCTATTAGGTAGGGTGATCATACTTCCTAGTGTGCCAAGGACTTTTCCAATTTCCACCTATTATCTGGCATAATTATTAATTAAATGCCCTCGCATTCTCCAAAGGGTCCTGATTTGTAAACAACCAATTACAGATATTCCCCCCGCTTTCCAAAGTTCACATTGTACCACTTCACTTTTACAAAAGACCTATATCAGTACCTGTTTTCAGTCACCAAAACAAACCCAAAGAGGATTTTTGCTTTTGCAAAAAGTGAAAATAACGTTTAGCGTGTGTGTTGCTGGGAGCCATTATAGAGCGAATGTGCAGCATAAGCAGCAAGAGTGGCGCCACCAAGCTCCTCCCCCGGGAACTACACTCAGCTTCTCAGCATCAAATGGCCACAGCTTTGAATACCTGTGAGCATGTGGTGCTTTATCTTAATTTATTTTATGCATTCATTAGCAACATGTGTCCTAAGGTTTGGAAAAGCCTAAGGGTCTGGGGATGCTTAAAAGATTTTCCATATAAATTAATGGTAATTGTTTCTTTACCTTACACCATTTTGACTTATAAAAGGTTTCACAGAAATACTCTACTTTCAGATAACAGGGAACCTATACTCTTAGGCAACCTAGGAAGATGTGATAATCTTCCCAGGTATTTAAGGCAGAAAGCCAATTTGAAAATCACCGAAGTAGCTTTTTTATTTTTATTTTTATTTTAATTAGGCTCCACACCCGACACAGGGCTTGAACTCATGACCCTGAGATCAAAACCTGAGCTAAGCTCAAGAATCAGATGCTTAATCCACTCTACCACCCAGGCGCCCCTGAAGTAGCTATCATAAAAAGAATTTCAAATTAGGCTTCAGAGCATCCAGGGAGATGTTACCCAAAACAGAATTTGGTTAATGAAATACAAACAAAATAAAGAAAGCAAGACATAATTGGACTTCTAATGAAAAAATCAGAATACGAATAAAAGAATCAACATCCATTTCAAGCACATTCATTCCTTTGTTAGCACCCACAAAGTGACAGGACTATGCTGAATGCTAGGAATGCACATTTTGAATGAGCAGCGTGAGCAAACAGGGTGGTTGTAAAGTAATCCTTAAAAAAAAAAAAAGCACAGACTGAACCAGCCAATTCTTAATAGTGAGGTTATTTCTAGTGGTAGCAAAAACTCTTGAGGACAGGGTAGGACTCTGCTGCAAGAATTTTGAGCTCTTTGCCTTCTATTTCTTTCGAGGAACTGTTTTGTTTTGGCAATATTAGGCGTTAAGTAAATATTTACTGAAGAACAAATAAGTTAATTAATTTTCACTCCATGTATTTTCTTAGGCTAAATTTTTTGCCAAAGGCAAGCATCAGCTTGTGGCCTAGACAAAGCCTCCTTATTAGGTCCATGTACAAACACAGTAATAGTTGTAATCACAAGTTAGTCTTGTTCTCTTGGATATTACATCATAGAGTTTGTAGGGAAAAAATAAAGTATATATTGAAAAAATCGATATTAAATACACAAAGTATAATTAAGTAGTGTTGGTTAATTTATGAGGGGGAAGGGGACTCGGCCAAGTCTATGATCGTGGCCTTATGATCATCTCTTCATAGCCACCCAAAATCCTTCCTAGCTGAGGACGATAAGACACAGGTACTGCCCTTGGGTGAGGAACTCCTTTAACCCCAGGCACACACTCCTCATTTGGATCTCAGAGGCATGTGATACATATGCTATTCATTTTGTCCTCACGATATTCAAAATTTGTCTGAAGAGGAGAGTCTAGTATTATGTCAAATCCTCTTAAGTCTAACATTTCAAAAGACTTATTTACCCATTATTAGAGATGCTTGTTTTCAACTAACTAAACCAAATATTGTTGTGAATGATGATGAAAATATAAACCCTGTGATCAGTCCATAGACAATAATATCTATGTAGTGGGTTTTTAGACACAACATATATATAAATTCTAATGAATAACTCTGAATGCCATAAATTAATTGTTGAATTAATTAATTTACCTCAGATCTCAGTCATAGTGATGGAAAAATCCATGCTTTTAACGAAGCTATGGGCACACAGTTGAACTGGCCTCATTCAGTCTCCTTAACTTAGAGGTACAAGTAGAAATTTTCAATTCTTCTCTGAATCTTTTCAGCATCCATAGAAGACTGACCCCTTATGAAAAATGTAGCAAAAAAAGAAAAAAAATACACATAACTAGGATTCAGGGAGCCTGGCCAGGCCAATGAAGAGGTACAAACACTAACATACATTTCTCATGACTCTGGGAGGTGAGCATATGTGTGGAATGGAGAGTTTTCCAATGGAGTTTATGATCATCTCAAACATTTCACAGCACATATCAGGTGGAAGTGTCGATAAACGTGAGACAGTGTCCTCCAAGCTCTCTCAAAGAGCCCTTAGATACAATAAACAAAACTGTATTTCACTCCATAGCTTTAAAAACTAATAGTTCTTAACTTTCTTATGTTTATTTATTTCTGAGAGAGAAGGAGGGAGGGAGAGAGAGAGAGAGAACAAGCGGGACAGGGGTTAGGGGTAGGGCCAGAGGATTCAAAGTAGTCTCTGCGCTGACAGCAATGAGCCCCATATGGGACTACAACGACCAAACTCTGAGGTCATGACCTGAGCTGAAGCCAGATGCTCAACTGACTGAGCCACTCAGATGCCCCTAAAAGCTAATAGTTCTTAAGCAAAATTTAAACTGCAGATTTCTTTTAAGTAAGAATTTGTGTAATTTCTCCATCTCTGAATAATATATTTCTTCTCATTATAGTTTATTTTAACCTCCATGGTAGGTGAGGACACCACTTATGGTTTAAGAAAATTGGGGGGGAAAAAAGGTCAGTCTAGAGTCAGTTGTGGTAGTGGAAAAATATCTGGCCTGTATATTTCATGGAATGTTTTGCAATCACTTTTAAAATCTCTGGAAAGCTACCACTGAAGAACTTTATAGAAATTAAGGAGTTATTGGCAAGCGCTGTTGACTGAGACAGCTCAGTGGAAATATACCAATCCCCCAAAATATAATTCTTGTTCCCTTTCTCCTTTCTCTAGCAACCGCCTGCCATCTAGTGGATGTAATGCAACCTAGTCATGAATCTCTTTCCTTAAAAACAAGTAGCAGTACTCCTCGAATAATGTAATGTTTTTAAATAAGAACAGGGGAAGGGAGGTGATGGGCATGGAGGAGGGCACTTGTGGGGATGAGCACTGGGTATTATATGGAAACCAACTTGACAATAAGCTATTTAAAAAATTAAAAAATAAAATAAAATACGTATATTAAATTAAAAAGCTTATACTACTACTCCACCACCCCCCCCCAAAATAAACTTTATCTGGTAAAGATGTAAAAGAGCCATGTTGGAGTCCTTTCTTACCAAGACTTTTGAAAAACAGATCATTTTCATGCTTAACTAATTAAAAACCAATCCAAATAAAATCCACACAAAATAAAACTAAAATAAAAAATAAATGTTATGTTCATACTTTCTTTTATGTTACTTTTATGCTTATTCAATAAATTAACTTATTCCATGTCAGGATACTGTAATTTTAACATTTGTGCTGAAATCATATAATCAGTATTTACTGAGCACCTCTAATAATGTATGTTATGGTAAATACAAAAAAGTAGGTGCTGTAAACCCAGCTTGTACATTTACAGTCTAGTCAGGGAGAGAAAAATAACCCATATGCAGGAATTAGCCATCATGCTAACTTATGTGGTCCAAGGGAAGGAGAGATCAGTGAGGACAGGGGCAAGTTTGACGGTGACACTTCAAGTGCATTTTAAATATAAATTGGAGACAAATGATCAAATCCTTGGTCCTAGAAACAGCGAAAGTGAATATGCTTTTTTATGGGAATGGGGAATTAACATCTCAAATATAAAGGAAAGGAAAATGGATCTGTAATGATATAGACTCATGAGAGCGGCCACAGCATGTAAATCTGGGCCATATCGTACTATGATCAAGTATCACCTGTGCAAAATTTGCAACATCATGAAAATATTTATGAAAGAGTTAAGTTATATTGCTCCTACCATCTGAACTATTAGACCCTTCCTTAACTACTGGCTGTTTGCAAATGGAACCAAATTCCTGTAATTAGACTCTAAGAATATTCTTTCAAGCCTTCCTACTAACCAAAGAGAAGCTCCTGGTTGCCAGACTCTTAAAATGTCTGGGAAGGGAGGGGCGCCTGGGTGGCTTAGTCGGTTAGGCGTCCGACTTTCACTTAGGTCATGATCTCGCGGTTCGTGGGTTCGAGCCCCGCGTCGGGCTCTGTGCTGACTGCCAGCTCAGAGCCTGGAGCCTGTTTCAGAGTCTGTCACTCCCTCTCTCTCTGACCCTCCCCTGCTCACGCTGTCTGTCTCTCTCTCTCTCCTAGAAATAAGTAAAACATAAAAAAAAAAATTAAAAAAAAAATGTCTGGGAAGGGAAATAGGAGTTCACAGAGCCTGCGCATTAGTGAATTCCCACTCATCATGACCTCCAGGTGACATGTTCCCTCCGCCGAAGGGCGGAGCCAGGCTGCCCTTTGGAGACGCAGGCCCCTCCCTGGAGGGCCAGAGTGGAGCCCCTCACCCTAATCAAGGAACAACGCCCATTCTCCTTTCATTCCCCCCACCAATGGACTTTGTTGCTTATAACTACTGTTCATCTTACTTTAACATGAATTTTAATGTGCTTTCTATTTTAAGGAAATTCTTGATTCTATAGTTAAATTTTTCTGTTCTCATCTACCTGTTCCTTGACTTTTGGTCTCTTCCTATTTATAGGAACTCTATAATAATAATTAAAATTACCATTTGTAGTCTACTATATACCTCTCACTTATGTTCTTTTATCTAATATTTTTAAAAGCACTATAAGATTATTATTGTCTCATTTTTGTAGATAAGAAAACTGATCAGAGAGGTTAGGCAAATTGCACAACATTATGCAGAGAGAAACAAGACAGGAATTTGATTTTAGATCTTTCCGAATTCAAATCTTGTCTGTGTGTGTTGTTGTTGTTTGTTGTACTGGACTCTAACTGCTTTCTACTAAAGAATAGATTTTAAAAGGCTTTTTGGGGGTGCCTGGGTGGCTAAGTAGGTTTGGTGTCCAACTTTGGCTCAGGTCATGATCTCGCGGCTTGTGAGTCCAAGCCCCACGTCAGGCTCTGTGCTGGCAGCTCAGAGCCTGGAGCCTGCTTTGTGTTCTATGTCTCCCTTCTCTCTCTGCCCCTCCCCTCCTTGCATTCTGTCTCTCCCTCTTAAAAATAAATAAACATTTTTTTATTTTAAATAAATAAAAGACTAGTTGATCTTCTTTTGATCTTCCACTGCTGGAGGTGTAATCTCTACATATATTTCCTCACAATTCATAAACCTTCATTTAATCAGATGAATTGATTTGGAAAAAGATCTTTTAGGTCAGGGAGTACAACTTCCCACCAAGAGGAGGATTTTCCCCTATAAAGCATTTATTAATAAAAATTGCATTTTTCTGTTGTGTACCCCCTATGAAGCCATACCACCAATACCTAAGGGTGCCATGTAAATACCATCAGACATTCACCATCTCTCATCTCAAGCCTCTTGCAGCTATAGTTACCTACCCTCCAACTTCTCTACTTCCCGGTGGAAACATTCTGTCATTTCTACTCAAGAGAATCATTTCTTCAGTAGCTAACCTGTCACCTGACCCCAGTGGAAGGACAGGTTAACAGGAAGATGGTTTCTGTCACCAGCTAAAGACTTTCACAAAGAACCATGTGACCTAAACTCACAGCTGATGAGCGGCTAGGTATTCTCAAGAGCCTGTTACCAGTCACATTTCTGACAAGCTCTTGCTCCAAAAGTTCTTTACAACAGAAGGATGGGAAAAGGACTCATATGAGTTCACAGGCCCCATGGAATTATTGGTTTAACCCACTAAAACAACATAAGCCAATGGAAGGTTCCTAAGGAGATGAAAGTCCTGGTTCCCTATGGGCTAAAAACACATAAATTATACAGAAAATAACTTTTACTATATCCCAAGCAACTTCTGTCAAGATGAGAGTAGCTCAAGGTTTTTCTAGAAAATGAACCCAAAGTCAAAGTAGCAGATTCTACCCACTGGATTCTCCTAATTAAGCAAGACATTTACTAAAAGGTATTGGAGATTTAGAAAACTTTTTTTAAACTTTCAGTAATGTCAAATACACACTGTAACTCAATAAACTTGAAAGGGACATTAGGTCAACTCGGTGGGGGTTAGTACTTTGGCGCTGCTGGACTGCAGGCAGATGGCACAGAAGATCATGGAAACCAAAAGCCACAACTGGTGTACACAGGCAAAGATTGCTACTTCTCCATTTGTGCAAGGAATAGCCAGGAAAACCAAGTGCCCTCCTTAGTGAAGATCTATTTTGCAACTAACAAAAGTTAAAAGATTTTTCAGAAAGATAACTGGGGCAGGGGCAGGAGATAAGGTGGGGAAAACCCACACTTTAAAACCTGCTATGCTTGATTCTTAATGGGAGGGACTGGGGGACACACTTCGGAGCCCCTCGAGGGAGGTTACTGCCTCCGCCCCTATCTTGAAGCCCAGTTCCTCGAAGGGCCCTCTTCGAGAAACTGGGTTTCTCCTCGTAAATTCTCCGGGCCTCTCCTGGGGCTTCCCCTGTGACCTCCAGGCCTCATGCCTCTAATCCCTAGATGTGTGATTTACCCTGGGTACGGGTGCTTTCCTTTCCGGTCAGATCTACTTTTTAAAATCCTCATAGAAGTAGGAAATATGCCCCCATTTTAAAGATGGAGGAAGAAAGGCTCTAAAAACCAAGATCTCGAGCAGGATCGAGATGTCGCCCCATCAATCCGAGCTGTGGGTCCTCGGGGATCCTTTGACTTCACGGAGTGGATTTTTTTTCCACTCCCCGGAAACAACGCCGGGAGAGGACGACGTTCACACGGGCACAGCTAGACGTGCTGGAAGCTCTCTTTGCTAAGACCCGGTACCCAGACATCTTCATGCGGGAGGAGGTGGCGCTGAAAATCTACTTGCCCGAGTCCAGGGTGCAGGTGTGGTTTAAGAATCGACGAGCTAAGTGCCGCCAACAGCAGCAGCAGCAACAGAATGGAGGTCAAAACAAAGTGAGACCTGCCAAAAAGAAGACCTCTCCAGCTCGGGAAGTGAGTTCAGAGAGTGGAACAAGTGGCCAATTCACTCCCCCCTCTAGCACCTCAGTCCCGGCCATTTCCAGCAGCAGTGCTCCTGTGTCTATCTGGAGCCCAGCTTCCATCTCCCCACTGTCAGACCCCTTGTCCACCTCCTCTTCCTGCACGCAGAGGTCCTACCCCATGACCTATACTCAGGCTTCAGGTTATAGTCAAGGATATGCTGGCTCAACTTCCTACTTTGGGGGCATGGACTGTGGATCTTATTTGACCCCTATGCATCACCAGCTTCCTGGACCAGGGGCCACACTCAGCCCCATGGGTACCAATGCAGTCACCAGCCACCTCAATCAGTCCCCAGCTTCTCTTTCCACCCAGGGATATGGAGCCTCAAGCTTGGGTTTTAACTCAACCACTGATTGTTTGGATTATAAGGACCAAACTGCCTCCTGGAAGCTTAACTTCAATGCTGACTGCTTGGATTATAAAGATCAGACATCCTCGTGGAAATTCCAGGTTTTGTGAAGATCTGTAGAACCTTTTTGTGGGTGATTTTTAAATGTGGTGGGCTGGACATTCCAGTTTTAGCCAGGCATTGGTTAAAAGAGTTAAATGGGATGATGCTCAGACTCATCTTCTGATCAATGTTCCCGGAGGCATAGAAGGAAAAATGAAGGGCCTTA
>NW_027527569.1:3621326-3702546 GCF_008692635.1 Crocuta crocuta
AAACGGACAAACCAGTCTACTTAAGATCCTGGCATAGTTTTAGATCATTGGTTTTCCTGATTTGCAGTGATCAAAAGCATTCTAGCCATGGGCAACCAAACGCCACCAAAAATAAACAAAACTAAATTGTGAGGGAAAGGAGGGAAGGACATAGCCTTCTTAAGCAGAGGTGTTCCAATGTTTTAGCCAGTCCGTGGTTGAATCTTAGGAATGGACAGTGTCTCAAGCTCACTCACATTTCATGACCAACTGGTAGTTGGCACTGAAAAACTTTTCAGGGCTGTGTGAATTGTGCGACTGATTGTCCTAGATGCACTACTTTATTTAAAAAATAATGTTCATAAGGAGTCAATATGTAGTGTAAGAGACAATCAGTGTGTGTCTTATATAAATGGTACATCTGTGGTTTTTAATCTGTGCTAGACTTCAAAACTGTGATCTCCTGTTATTGTATGCAACCTTGAACTCCGCCTCTGCAGGCGTTCTCCTGTGATTAAATAGGTTATAATTATAAGCAAATTCAGAGCAATTGAGTACTTATCTAAAAAGATTACCTTTGGCTGGAGGTGAGCGGCACTGAAACTTGACAACAAAATGTTTCTGGACAAGGGGAGTGAGAGAAGAGAAGCGGAAGGACACGAATTCATCTGTAATTTACTGTTGGTAAGCCTGGCAGTAAAGAGACATTGATCAATTGCTCTGACCCTGATGAATTTATAGACCGAGATCATTGTCGTTTATGCTTGCAGATGTTAACTGGAAAAGTTATATATGCATAAACCTTTTCTTCCTGGATTTGGGAGATATGTATAATTATATTAAAATGGTTCTAGCACCAAAAATAAATAAATAAAAATAAATAAATAAAATCTGCTATGCTTGAAGCTACTGAGAATGTGTAAAGAAATAGCTAAACAGTGGCTAAGAGCACACAGAGTCAGACAACCCTGAGTTCACATCCTAACTCTGCTACATACCACCTAGGAGAAGTAACTTGGCCTTCCCCTATCTGACAACGGGAATGTTGTGAGGATGGAATGAAATAACATCTAAAAGCACTTGGTACAAGGCCTGATATATCTACCTGCTCAAAAAATGGAATTTACAGAAATAGAGGGAGCTAGTAGTGTTATGGCCATCACTAATTGTCCACTGACCAAACAGAAGCAATATCCAAAACTTTTAAGCTATTAGAACAGAGTCTTGCTCCATCTTTACCAATAAAACCACCCTTCCAAATACTGCAGAGGGCTGCTTGATCTCGCTCACCTACTCACCCCAGAATCACATTGAATAGGCCATGTCAAAACATTCATCCACAAACCTCGAAAAGGAACCAGGGATCCCACCAGACCTCCCCCTTATAAAAGTTGCTAAATTCTCATCAGGCAACAACCACGTTGGACAAGCCTGCAGTCTGACAAAGTTACATGGATTGGCTGGACACAGCAGCAAGGGAGGGTGCTCTGACACATCCATGGAATGCCACTCAACAACACAGAGGAGGGAAGTGTTTTATTTGCAGTCTGACTTCTCTGAAGGATTCTGAAAAATACCTAAGCGAAGCAGGCGCCAGGTCCATTTTGGTTGCTATTTCTAAGTCACAATTAGGAAAAATGAGGATTACCAAGGGACTGGGTGCCATCATACAGGAAGGTCAGTTTGGCAACTGGATATTCCCAGTATTAAGTAGATATAAAAAGCTGACCTGGGGGCACATTTCAGAAAAATGCAGTTATGCAAAGAGTGGGTCTTCATGGCATTTGACAGCTGTTGCATGACCTTGGGGGAAATATGTCTCCTGTTAGTTTTGCAACCGACTTACTTGGGTCCCAATGAAGGTTGCTTTTCCCTTTTTCAATCTGACTTGATTTTCACTTTCTGTTCTGGATAGCCTTTTCCTCTTTCCTCTAGAAAGAGGCCCCCTAGAAACTGGGAGTGGGGTTGACTAGAACTCTCTGTGCTATCTAACTTTTCTATAAGTCTAAAAATGGCCTCTAGACAACCACTGACATGCTTATAAAATCTCACTACAAGAACCACTTCACAGGAAAGTAACTCCGTTCCATGTTTTAACCCCTAAAATTCATGATTCTTCCTCATTTTCAGCCAAAATATGCTTTGTGCAAGCTATCCTTTCAAGGTCCCAGATTGGTTTCTGTAAAGCTACATGGAATAGGTTGACTTCTTTTCCAAAAGTTTTTTTTATTATTATTATGATTTTATCCTTCAGAGTTTTCTCCAAAGTACATCTCTGGCTTCACATCCAGTTGCCAGTAACCCTTTATTAACGAGGCACACTACTGGACAGAGCACTCTGGTGTGGTTTGACCTTTCTGGTTTGGGGCATTCCTCCTCAGTCGTAAAGGCCATGTCCACATTGCTCTTTCCAGCAATAGGTTGTGCTGTTGGCTCATATTGTGCTTACGGAAGCAAAATCCCCAATATCTTTCCATATAAACTGGAGTCAAGCTAGCTGTCTTCTCCACATTTCTAACCAAGCTATACTCACAGTTTATTTTTCAAGTCAAGCATAGAACTTTACTGGTAGCATTCATCTTGTTTCTCCTACCTGTCAACACTGCAACAGAATTGAAGACTTCAAAACCAGAAATTCTGGGTACAAAATCTACTTCTCTAACTATTTGTATAACTTTAAGCAAATCCTTCTACCTCCGTCCCCCAATCTCCTTTCTTTGCCAATAGACAATCCCTAAGATTTCTTCATCTCTCCTCATGCACCTATCATACAAAGAGTCAGTCTACTGAACTATATTTCATCTTTACTTCACTAATGAAGAAACTAATTGTGGGGGGGGGGTCAATTAACTTGCAAGCACAGTCATGTGCTAAAGCCTTTAGCCCCACTCAAAACACTCCTCTTATGTCACTGCTCTTTCCTCTGCTTCTGCACACAAGGCTATCAAGAACCTTAGCCTGGAAAAACCTGTCTGCCCCAAGCAACCTCCACTAGCTGCTCCATCCTATTCCCCCTTCCACCACACACCTGCTTAAAGGCCATCTGTACCTTTATTTGCATCTCATTGTTCATGTTTTTCTTTTTCCCCTGACAGTCAGGATTGTTTTCCTACACACTACTGAAACTGGTCTCTCAGCCAGTAGACTCTGGGGCCTTATCTCAATCATTATCATCATTGACTTTTCTGATTTCTCTTCCTTCTTCCCAGAGTTTCCACAAGGTTTTTGTTTGAACTTTTCTCCTTTTCAGAAAACTTCAACTATCATCTCTATCCACATGGCTCCCAAATCTGCATTACTAGCTCTGACCTACATACAAGACAGGATCATTCATTGTGGTACTAACTTTGGATGGGTTCTCCCTGTATTTTCCTCTTTCTGCTATCCCAAACAGGTAGCTTGGCCCTTAGAGGTCCTTCCAGGGAATTTTGCTGTGTGGAAATTTGAAGGCCCCACTGGATAGAAATTCTGTCCCATGGCTGTAGGCAGATTTGTGGTAGCCTTTGTCCAAAACACTATTAATAACTCCAAAGCTATAAAGCAGGTAAAAGTCCACAGTGATATTTAGCAGGAGGTCAGAGTACTAACAGGCATTTTGCCAATCTCTCATAAAAATATTCTCTTTTCAGCTAGAAGAAGAACAAGCGATAAAGCTTAAGAGGAGGTCTGGTTACCTAGATGTGTAAATAAATATGGTTTGTTTTAGGGCCGAGAACATTTTTTAAAATCCTTGTCCATTTGCATGTCATGGAAACAGTCAAAACAATCCATACGACAACCTTTTAGTGCAAACAAGAATGTGCTATACACATTGCTGAAACAAAACAGAAACACACCAGGAAAAAAGTGAGAGGCAAGCTCAATTGAGGACTCACCATGTGTTTAAAAAAGAGAGAGACAGACAGAGTCCTCTTCATGCAATGATTCAATGATGCACTTATGAGCACTAAATGTCTTTCAATGTTTTATGAAACAGATGGGAACTTTACTNCTGAGGACTCACCATGTGTTTAAAAAAGAGAGAGACAGAGTCCTCTTCATGCAATGATTCAATGATGCACTTATGAGCACTAAATGTCTTTCAATGTTTTATGAAACAGATGGGAACTTTACTTGTTGTGAGCAGTTAAGAGATAATATTAAATGGAAGAACAAAGCTCAGAAGCCCCAAATTCCCACCATAACCACCCATTGCACCCCCATAATTGACAGTGAATAAAAAACTAAATCTAGACATTTTTAAGATACTACATCAATTTAATTTTGTAATACAATAAAAGCTAGAAATTAAATACTTCCATAATTTATCTATAAATTCTCACATAAATCTTGACTGTTGTCTGAAGATCTTTTCTCTTTTCCAGGATATTCATGCCAGTGTGAAGACAGATTAGGTTAAAATCCATACCACATGCTGCAATAGATTTTTTTTAAGTTAGGTCATGTATGGATTATTTAAGGACCATTTTATTTTTCATTTCTCTTGAATTCATTTTTTTTCATTAAGGAAACATGTTCATGGTAACAGTACCATATTCATAAAGAATTTCCAATGTCACCCTGCTTGGCAGGAAATCTTACTACCTGAGGTGGGCCCAGTTTTTCAGTCATGGAAATATACTTCAGGACATCAAACTGAAGGGAAAGTATTTATGTATTTGAAAATATTTTTATACTAACTAACTAACATCACACCTAGTGGAAAATACAAAATATGGTTCTGACTAACCTGGAGAGAGAAAATGTTAATGGTGGTAAATTCAGGTTAAGAAAGTAAGAAATAATTTGTACTGAGTTCAAGCAGAAAAACTAAGAAAGAGGGCAGGTAGAAACATTCAGAGAGTGCAAGCTGTCCCTAACACCCATCTTTCCCCTTCTTTCAGACTACTCTACTTTTTAGCTGTGTATATGGATGGCCCCCTAGAATACACTACATTTCAAGAAGCTAGAGGTGGCTATGTGACCCTTATGCTCTACCCAATGAGACTGAAGTAGAAGTTCCTGTGACAGCTTTCAAGAATCTTCCTTAAGAAACTATTGGTATTATGGGGCACCTGGGTGGCTCAGTTGGTTAAGCATCTGACTTCAGCTCAGGTCAAGATCTCACGGTCCGTGAGTTCAGGCCCTGCATCGGGCTGATAGTTCAGATTCAGATTCTTTGTCTCCCTCTCTCTCTCCCCCTCCCCTTCTCTCTCTCTCTCTCTCAAAAACAAACATTAAAATGTTTTTAAAAAAAATAGAAACAACTGGTATTAGTTCCATCCTGCTGATGGTTAGTTCCATCCTGCTGATGGTTAGTACCATCCTGCTGATGGTTAGTACCATCCTGCTGATGGAATGCAGATGTAATGCTTTGATCTCCACTTCAAACTTTGAGGACAAGGAGCACAACCTCAGAACGGCAAAACAAAGGCTAGAGATCTCAGTCTTGAGGACTTTATGGAGCGGCACTGCCATACTAGCCATAGATTGCTGTACTCATTCCCTAAGGCTACCACCAACTGGGTGGTTTAGAACAACAAAAATTTATTCTCTCACGGCTCCAGAGGCCAGAAGTTGGAAATCCACATGTTAGCGAAGCATGCTCCTTCCTCCCAGAGCCTCTGGCTAGTTCTTCCTAGCTTTTGATAATTGCTCATACCGGGGAGATGTAATTAAAAACAAATTTTTTTCTCAAACCAGAAAACTTCTCCACAAAGGTAGAAGACAAAGGAAGAATTTTATTACTGAACAAGCACCAAACCAGAACGTGATGCACATCACAAGCTCCCTATGAGGCGGCAAAGACAAAGAAAGTGTACCCTTTCATGTAGCCAAGCAGACACAACTCATTCCATACATTGAGATCAACAGTGACTAGCTCTCAAGTAAGGGGACTTCACAACTCCATGTGTCACACGCAGCACACCCACCTGGGAGCTGAGGTGGCCATCTGTGTTTGCAAATTGTCTTTCTCCAAAGGAAAAATAAACTTCTCATATTTTTATGGCAGGAAGTGGTTTCAGAGGTGAGATGTCCATCTACCCAAGGAAACTGGGAAAAAGAGATGCTATCTTTCTTAATGATTGCATTTCAAAGAGATGGCACTCTAGTCTTTGGGAAAAACATTCCTGCCGGGCATAAAGCTGGCAAGAAGTTTATTTAGCTTTTACATACATTTAAAAGAGATAAAGAATTTATAATTAAAAGTTTTCTAGGGGCGCCTCGGTGGCTCAGTCGGTTAATCGTCCGACTTCAGCTCAGGTCATGATCTCACGGTTCGTGGGTTCGAGCCCCACATCAGGCTCTGTGCTGACAGCTAGTTCAGAGCCTGCGGCCTGCTTTGGATTCTGTGTCTTCCTCTCTCTCTGACCCTCCCCTGCTCATGCTGTCTCTCTCTCTCTCAAAAATAAATAAAATATTTTAAAAAAGTTTTCTAAAGTAAATACTGTACTATAAGAAAAAGGAGAAGGGGAAGTCTCTTATTTTCAAATGAGGCTTATTATTTTTAATTTATATCTTCCCTTACACTGGCAATCTTTGGCATTCCTTGGCTTGTAGACACATGGCTCCAATCTCTGTCTCCATCCTCACTTGGCATTTTCTTGTGTGTCTCTGTCTCCAAACTTCCCTCATCTCACAAGAACGTCAGTCATTGGACTGGGCACACCCTAATCTAGTGTGAACTCATCTTAACTTGGTCATATCCACAAAGACCATATTTCCAAGTAAGGTTACATTCACAGGTGCCAGGGGTTAGGACTTAAACATATCTTTTTGCGGGAGGTGGGGTGGGGGGGGAGAGATACAATTTAATGCATAATGATGGCCTAAAAAATTATATGTTGAAGAAATATTCTGACCTGGTTAAGGATAAGGTTGATTTGTGGTCTCTGTTACAGATAAATAGTTCTGGGTTCTGGAAGAATCTGGTGACAAAGTCAAGTCTCCCAGCATTCTCCACTAAAAACTAGGTCAGCTCCTCTCCCTTGGGATGCAGAGAACACTCTGGAGAAGAAGTCCTGGGCCATCTCTTGTGTCACTTATCCTTTACCATCCCAACCCCCACCCCAGTTACCCTTAAAGCACCAAATCAGTTGCAACCTTGATGTCTGCATTTCATCCCACCTAGCTGATACCTAAAATTAAGTGGAAAAATAAAACCTTTTCATTTCCTAATTAGCAGGAAAGCCCTAATAGACATATGCTAATGGTGGTAATGTTTTAAAGTGAATGAGCTTCGGTCAAAATGCAAGCAAGCTATCAATCAACAGATATCAATTACTGAAGTGAAAATCTTGGCACTTTTCCTGGGAAGAAGCAAGAATTGAGAGCAGGAAAGTTCTGTTTTCCAAAGGTCATATCCAGAATAATACGATTAAAGCAAAAAACATTTTTTAAAAGATAAAATGGAAAATAGATTTAAACTCCTAAAATATTTAAATATTTAAAATTTACTGCTAGACCAACTAGTGAAATCCTGAACATGCCTTAACTACCAAACAAAAAGCCCCTTTGTTTTGGTCCTGTGGTAATTCCAAATGGCCCGAGGCACACGTACTCTTCTTTGTTGCTCTAAGATTGCAGAACAAAATTCACGCCAGGGAAGAAAAGTGAAGAACTCAGAATGAAAGCAGAGCTGCAGAGGTAAAGCGTGTGCACAGATGATCCAGCAGGAGGGGGCCTACAGGACTGTGAGATGGAGCATCTGCACTGCTGGTCTGTTGCTCAAAGGCCCAAATGTTTAAAGAAAATGAATCTCAGAATTCTAGATTTGCACTGGATTAAGCATCACCTGGGAAAGGCCCAAAGTGGTACAAGTAATCCTTGAGAAATCGTTTATCCCAAATGCAAAGGGATGTGAGAGAGCAAGTGGCTGGTCATCAACTCATGAGCAATAATACAAAACATCATGACAGCAACAGTGAAACGACATACCCACCAAGTAATCTTTTATAAGTTTTTATTGAAATTCCAGTTAGTCAACATACAGTATAATATTAGTTTCAGTTGTATAATATAGTGATTCAGCACTTCCGTACAACACCCAGTGCTCATCCCAAGTACACTCCTTAATCCCCATCACCTATTTCACCCACCCCACCCCCATCCCAAGAATCTTCATTTTAACAAGCACCCTCAAGTAATCTGCTGCAAGGGACCAACAGACTATATTTAGAAAAACAATGCTTTAAACTTTAAAATGGAAAGGTTGTAGTTTATTTGTAACATGTAGGCCTCACATTGTGTCCCACAACCATCCCAGCATCCCAGCTGCCATTCACTTACCACCACTACCACTCTTACCTGCCCCCTCTCTGGTCAACACACACACATACACACACCAATGACTTTGAGTTCATCCAATAAATCAAACTCCTCCTTCCATTTGGAGCAATCTGCCATCTGGTGGTAGAGATAATCTGGTGATTTCTCTTCTCTAATAGACTTGCTATTTAATAAATGTCTGTAAGGAGCGCCTAAGTAGCTCAGTCACTTAGGCGTCCAATTCTTGATTTCAGCCCAGACTATGACCTCATGGTTCATAACATCAAGCCTCGGTTGGGCTCTGCACTGACAGTGCAGAGCTTGCTTGGAATTCTCCCTTTCCCCATTTTTCTGCCCCTCCCCTGTGCATACCTGTTTGCTCGCTCTCACTCTTTCTTTCTCTCTCTCTTTCAAAATAAATAAATAAAATTAAAAAAAATAAATATCCTTAAAATCTGTTCCACTTACTCCAGTAGCTTTGATTCAAAAATTTAACCAATAATTTGGCCAAATAGGTACCCATGTATAAAGTGGTCCAGTAGTACTCTAAGCCACAGAAACTCTTCGTGACAAACAACATTAGCAAATGAGCTCCAAGAGCTTTGAGATCCACACACTCCCTTTGAAATCTTTGAGCCCTGAGTTGGAACATTAATTAGAAATTAATTGTATGGGAGAGGAGGCAAGATGGCGGAGAAGTAGGGAGCTCCATACATTTCACCTGCACCCATCTCTCAAACAGAGAAGGCCCAAAGTCGTAGGACACTGAGCCACAGGAGTTTGGGAAGAGAAAGAGACAGAGTACACTGGGAAGGAAACCTCATAAGTGCGTGAGTGCGAACTGGGGAAGATAAAAGCGGGACGGGACCCAGAAATACAGAGGGAGGGGAGGGAACCCGGCTTGTGTGCAACTACGGTGAGTAATTAACCAGCAAGTGGTGGCAAGCTGCCGTGAGTCCAGGGGAAAGGAAGGAAAAGCTGAGATTGCTCGATTGCTCATAGAACTGTCCCTGGAGAAGAGGGGGAAAAAAACCTCGGCTTGGAAAGACAGTGTTTTTTAGCTCTGGCTGGGGTGCTAGCTTTAAACTACGTGCCCTGGTCCCAGAAGGCGCCAGGAGAAACTAAACTGCCATGCGCCCAGCACCATCCATGGCGGCAGCGGCCCAGTGAAGCGGCAGCAATGCCTGCGGCCGCAGCACCAGCACCCAGTGAAACGGCAGAGGCGGGCACGACAGCGGCCTGCTGAAGAGGCGGNAAGTTGCTATGTTCGCCTAACGCACTCAGGTTGTATCGCTGCTTGACCCCCGCGGATCTGAGGCTGTGGCACTTCCCCCGCCCCCCGCTCAACCCCTGGCAACAGGGGAGCAGTGACCTGCGGGACTGTTCAGAGCAGAATAACAAAGCCCACGGACTGGGACCTGGAAATGAGGAGGGGTGTGGGGCATAGAACTCAGCCCACCTTGGCCACATACTCAGCACAGGGAGATCAGACCGAAGAAGTGATTTGCAACGCTTGGTTGAGAAGGGACTGGGGTGACACCATTCTTCTCACCACAACCACCAAGGAGGGGCCTCAGGGAGGCCAGTGGATTAAGTGGAGACAAGACCTGCCTACATCAAACCACGCCCATCCCCTCCAGATAACTGTTTTGTTGTTGTTGTAGCTGTTTTTACCTGAGCCTGGGTTTGTGTGTTTATTGGTTTTGTCTGTGTGTTTGTGTACCTGTGTTCCCTCCGTGGTTGTCTGTTTTCTTTTTCCAGGGCTGCCTCAAGAAACAAGCCAAACTACACATGGTGGAGAGTGCCAAATACCACTACCAGTAGGGAAAGAAAATGACCAAACGTTCAACAAGAGAAACCAAGAGACACCACCAAAGAACACTTCCTGAACAGACAGGCCCTGAACAGTCAAAAGAGCGCTCTCTAGTACAGCAGAACTCGCAGGGGCCGAGAGTACAACAAGCTTTTAAAAGTAACAAGAGATAGAAAGCTAACCAAAATGACAAAACGGAAGAACTCTCCTCCAAAGAAACTCCAGGAAGAAATGACAGCTACAGAAGTGCTCAAAAACAGATATAAGCAACATAACTGAACAAGAATTTAGAACAATAATCATAAAATTAATCGCCGGGCTTGAAAAAAGCATGAAGGACATCAAAGAGACTATGGCTACAAACAATATGGAGCTTAAAAATAGTTATGGTGAATTAAAAAATGGGATAAATGAGATACATAATAAACTGGAGGCATCCAATGCACGGACTGAAGAGGCAGAAAGGAGAATAAGTGATTTAGAAGACACTATTATAGAAAAGAAACTGATGAAAAGAGAGATAAACTGATTCAGGAACATGAAAGGAGAGTTCGAGAGCTCAGTGATACAATCAAACGGAATAATATCCATATCATAGGAATTCCAGAAGAGGAAGAAGAGGGAGAGGTGCTGAAGGAGTCCTTGAACAAATTATAGCAGAGAACTTACCCAAACTGGAGAGGAAAGTAGAAGTTGAAATTCAAGAGGCACAGAGAACTCCCCTCAGACGTAAATTGAATCGATCATCTGCACGACATATCATAGTGAAACTGGTGAAATATAAGGACAAAGAGAGAATTTTGAAAGCAGCTAGGGAGAAAAGAGCCCNAAAGAAATTAATGGTGAAATTATTATAGATTTTTGATCAAAGGATCACCTTAGAAATCTGCAGAAATTGGAAATCAATTCCCAAACCGCCTTTGTGGTACCAAAATATAAAGTAAAGATACCGAAGGAAGCAGGTGGGAGAGTTTCCAGGTCAATGTTTTAAGCAAAACTACACTTACCCAATCAGTTATACTGAAAGAGGTTGACAACCAAATCAAAACCAAAAATACTACCAACTAGATTAACTTTTGGTATCAGAACATGAGAAAACCAACATGTGCTGAATTCCACAAAGGAATAAGGTATATGCAGAAGTTTCAATTCTTTAAAAACGGTATCCAAAACAACCAACTTCACTGAGCTTTTAAACTCTTAATTCATATTAGCTGGATGAACAAAATTGGGTTCCTACACATTTCTGTTGAGTAAAGTTCATAAGACCATTTTAAACATCTAATATGAAGTGGTAAAGTAATAGAATATCTAGAAATTTAATCCTTAAATCTATATATATTTAGACTGCATTAATCATAATCAAACACATTATTGCCAAAATATAGATTAAAAATCCTGCTCAGAGAGGGGCGCCTGGGTGGCTTAGCCGGTTAAGCGTCCGACTTTCGCTTAGGTCATGATCTCGCAGTTCGTGGGTTCGAGACCCGCGTCGGGCTGTGTGCTGACTGCCAGCTCAGAGCCTGAAGCCTGTTTCAGAGTCTGTATCTCCCTCTCTCTCTGACCCTCCCCTGCTCACGCTGTCTCTCTCTCTCTCTCCTAGAAGTAAATAAAACATTAAAAAAAAAATCCTGCTCAGAGAATGACTATGAAATATAAAAATAATACACAATAAATCTAAAGCTTCTAGCTTGATTTCAAACATCTTGATAATGCTGAGTAAGGTCCCAAAGACACTCCTGAAATACAAAATCCCTGAAATATAAAATAAGAATCCCTGCAATATAAATTAAGAATAAGGAATATGCAAGAATATGAATGAAATAACTTGGACACTTCTGCAACTTATAGAAAATATGTATGAAGGCACCAAAAAATGTTATCATGTAGAAAATAAAGTATATTTAAAAAGACAGGAAGGACTGCATGACCTCTATTCATGCTATTAAAATGTCTTCTGGTCTTCAGTTTATAGAATATCATTACTGGAAATCATGTTTATTTAAAGCATCTCTAAAATATGGATATCCATTTTAACAGAAAAGAGTACTAACATTCTATTGAACTCCTCATGCCATTTCTATTGCTACAAATATATAAACTGGAAAAAAGAAGAACTCTTATTACGAGAGACTATAGTACAGATAGTGAAAACACTGTGGAATGAATTCTCTCTTACCAAAACAGCAGGTGCTATTCTACATATGGCACAGGTAAACAGGCAAAAACCTTGTTAGAAATCTTTCAGTAGTATTCTCCTTTCTGGACCACAATACTTTTAATATAAACTTTGATTTACTCATTTTGGTGACCTCTCTTTGGATGTCTAAAGGTATGCTTATAACTCCAAGCCTTATAAAGAAAACAAAAGGATTGCTTGAGAATTACAGAACCCACACTACCGAATACCTTGTGAATATTTTCCAAATATTTGATACTTAAGCAAATACTGTAAAAGACAACAAAAGCAATATTTGCATATGCCTATTGAAGCCTGATGTTACTAATTCTTTATAGCTGGAATATCAATGGAATCCTCATAATAAAATAAGTAAAGAATGTCCTAGACCTGTTCAGAACTTCTTCTCACATGATCTAGGCCATTAACATCCTCAGAGGAGAGGTCAGTGGAAACACATTTGCCAAAACGAATAAGCAAAATATCAAAAACTGGAAAAGGAGCCAAAGAAACTGCAAGCTATAGAAACTAAGCCAAGTAAAGACAAAATAGTATCAGAAGGTCAAGTGTAGGGGAAACCGAAAGCCAGAGAAAGTAAGGTGGAGATTGGAGATGAAGACTAGCTGGTGGCAAACACGTGAATGGCAATCGTGTGGGTGGTATGTGTGGGTCAGCGTGTAGCACTGGAATAAAGCTTGACTCTCTAAGGAGCTAAACTTCCTCAGCCACCACCTTTGTCCTCAGACTTCCTACCACCATCCAAACTGCCACACAGACAACAGAAAGATGCTGATGCCTTCCAAAACTGTCTTGTAGTCCAGGGCTCATTTAAGTTCAGCCAGAGGCGACTCCCAGACATGCTTCTTCAGTCTGCATCTCTGTGGGCCCACAAGCCCAGCTGGACCAGTTCTCTCCAAACCACTGCTCCCAACCAGCCCATCTCTTAGATCCCTGAGGAACTCTGTGGCCAAGAGGCCATTGCCAGCCTCTCCAATTCTGGCTTCTCCACCCTGATGATGGGAGTGGATGGAGATGGGGCAAGAATCTGCTTGTTGGCCCTGGCTAAAGGCAAGAGAAATATGAATAGAGAAGCTGAAGATCATAAGCTGTAAGAATGACTCCTGGTTCTATGGGACCAAGTGCAAGAATTGTCCTCTCAACCACAAAGGGCAGGGGGATGGAGATATGAGGCAGAAAAAAACCCTAACCTGGCTCTACTCCCAATTAATTCCCTATTTTCCAGGATTGATGGCCAAGGCTTAATGCCAAAAATATTTCATGGAAATATGAATTTTTCCTAAGTTACCCTACTTTCCACTCTTTTTTTTCAATTATAAATTTAGGTATAACAATCAATAATGATGACAATCACAAACACTTGAACAAATCACAAGTCTCTGCTATAAGAACCCTCATGACTTTTGCACATTCTTAGCTTCACTTAACTTTTTTACTTCTTTCTTGGGTAGACAATAAGGAATACCATTTGCTTTATCTGATATGCAAAATAAAAAGGTTGGAAGAACATAAACTTTCCTATCACCTCTAGGTCATTTATTCATTCAACAAAGATTTATTGAGCACTAAAAATGCCCCAGGCAATGTGCTGTGCACTGGAGATTCAAGACATGAATAAGTAACAAATTTATGCTTGGGCAATATTTGGCAAAGCAGCTCATTATTTTCTGGGCAACATCAAGGCTATATGGCATCCTGCTGGTCATTATCCTGAAGGCTTTCAGTACCTGGCAGGCCCTCCCAACCTCTTCTTTCTATCAGCCTTCTTTCTTGATAGCTTTCATTTCCACCCATCCTCCCCCATTTCCTCCCTTGACCACTGCCAGGCACTCTGCCCTCGCCTAACCATACCCCAGCCACGAGTGGTTACATTTCGGTGCTCTTCTCTCTTATCTACCTTGTGTCACATTGTCTTATACTGCTGTGCTTATTCTTCAGTCTCGCTGAGCCCTCCAATACGGTTTATTCCTCCACTTTCCATTTGTCTTCTCTACTAACTATAACCATCACTTAAAACATACCTTTCTTTACTGAAACCCCAAATCCCTTGCCATTTGCTATTCCTTTTCGATTTTCTAGAAATACTCAAATTCTGGACCAATCCAGCTATTCATCTTCTTTCTTCCATATATAAATTGTTAAGTGCCATTAGATGAAAAGACTTCACAAATGAATTATGAGAGAATTTTAACACCTACATATTTATGATCTAGAAGCCTAGTTGGATTTTCAATGCTGACAGACAATTCTCTGTCCTTGAGAGGCTTTTTTCGTATTCTATTGAGGCTATTCCAGACCTTTATCAGTCTCAATATTCATTCCTGCTACAGATATCTCCCTTTCTTTCCTAGTTGATGGTCTTACCTACTTCTCAAAGAAAATAAGTCACTAACATCAGCTGTTGCCAATAGGTTTTCTGATTCTATCCAAGTCGATGCCTATGCACAAGCAAGACAGATTGGAGGAATATCCCAGTCCATGACTTTGCTCTGCATGGCCAGTGTTTGCAGTGAGAAAATTCAAATTCATTTCTCTACCTCTAGCCTATTTTTTCCCCTTCACTCTATATAACAATTGTCTTTCCTTCTGTTTATGATGAATCCCTCTGCTTTATTCTATATTCCCACCCCCTCTTTCCTCTTCAGGAGCCCTATCACCTCTAGACAATCTCATACTTCTCCCTCACCACTGCCTTTTTTTTTTTTCTCAGCCTATACCCACAAGTAAGGCCACTCTATGTTTAAGACTCTCCCCTTGACCCTAATCTCTCTCTAAGTACAGCCCATCTATTCCTTTCCCTTCTTAGACAAGTTCTAAAAAGAGAAACCAGGAAAAAATATTTATCATATTTTTACCCTAATAGTAAAAGTAATGTCTTCATTTTAGAAACTCTGGAAGCTAGAAGAAAATAAAAATCACTCTTAACCAACCACACAGAGAAAACAACATTTATTTAATAATTTTATGGGGTCCTCACCAGTTTTTTATATCTCTACATTCCCAACATGCAATCCTATGCCAGGTGCCCAAAGAATATTTGAAGAACAAATCAATAAATAAATGAATAAACTCTTTTTATTATTGAAAGCAAGTAGAGTAAGTCTGTATTGTTCAAAATTCATAACACATCCTCACGGTGGTTGATTGTCCTTCTGCTCAGTCGGAAAAACATGTCTTCAGTAGTCACAACAAAGACCACCCATGGGCCTGTTGCTGCCAGGAAAAAAAAAAAAAATCCTTGTACCTCCCCTTTCCCTCAGACTCTGCAAATGGTGGAAGATGAAGCAATCTGGAGTTTGAGGGCAGTTGAGGCCTCTTCAGAATGATAGAAGTAGGGTTGTCTTGGGAGTAGGACAGCAATTTATTTCCACAAAACTTCTAGAAGAGAGCCCTTCAGGCCCACTTGGTAGTTATATTCCTGTCCATGATGGCCCTCAAGAAGTAGAAAGTAGAGGTCATAGAATGAAAATGGAGAATTTTATGAAACAGGACATTGTCAAGAAACTTGACTGTCACAGAATGGTATTCACTCCACTGAGGAGAGTCACTCATCTTAAATTTCTTATCTTGCGTTGCCCAGAGTGATTGAGCAGCCACCTATTGAACACTAAGCATTACAAAATTCAAATGGACGGGCACCTGGGGGGCTCAGTCAGTTAGGCATCTGACTTCAGCTCAGGTCATGATGTCACTTATGAATTCAACCCCTACATTGGGCTCCCTGCTGTCAGCACAGAGCCCACTTTGGATCCTCTGCCTCCTTCTCTCTCTGCTCTTCCCTGACTCCCATCTCAGAAATAAATAAACATTTAAGAAAAATAATATAAATTTGGGACACCTGGGTGGCTTGGTTGGTTGAGCATCCAACTTCAGCTCTGGTCATGATCTCACAGTTCATGAGTTCAAGCCCCGCGTTGGGCTCTGTGCTGACAGCTCAGCCTAGAGTCTGCTTCGGATTCTAAGTCTCCTTCTCTCTCTGTTCCTCCCCAGCTCATTCTCTCTCTCTCTAAATAAATAAATAAATAAATCTCAATAAATAAATAAACCTTTTTAGAAAAGAAAATAATTTTTTTTAAAAATTCAAACGGAATAGGATTGCTTTCACCACACTAAACGTGATACCTGACATGGCATCTTCTGTCTTCCTTCCCAACGACTGCCCTGCATAAGCTGCTGGGGATAAAGAACTACAGTATAAAATGTTGCTTTCATACAACACAATGAGAGGTTTAGGAGAGGTATGCAAACCCATAAAATGGGGCTGCCCCCCTGCTGTTAGAGGAGATATAAAACATATGAGAGAGGAGTCAGGGAACTTTTAGAAGAGTGTCAGAAGTGTGAAGGGTTTGTCCCTGTTGCCACTAATCATCTCCACCCCACCCCCACTTCTGAAGCCGAGTGAGAGGTGAAGGGATTCAGAAAAGAGAGAAGTAGGCACAAGTCTATCTCCTTTGAAGTTTGGGGCTCCAAGGAACAAGGGGAGCATTATTCTAAAATAGCCCCCCAAGAGTTTCTCCCATAGTCAAATTTGGTGTACGGGAACCTGTGCATCTCTTGTGGGTCCAGAATTTACTGAGAATAAGCCAACAATACACCAGCAATCCCCTCAGCAAAGTGGTAGGCAGCCTAGTTTTTAAGGCTGGGGGGATCGGGAATGATGCATCAGTGGGAATTAACCTAACATATATCAGGAAACCACGCAGGGGTGCCAGACGAAACTCCCAGACCACCTAATGACCACCTGATGGAGCCTATATTGAACATCATAATCCACTTGAGAGATCCTAGCATATGGAGACACAAACAGTAGACAACAGCAGGAAAACAAACACAGACCAAACAAGTGATAAGCCTGTGAGACCAGATACCACCAATGTGTAGCCAGTCATGAAAGTGGGTTCCTGCTTAACATACATTCACACATGTACCCACACAAGCACACATAAATACACACCCACACCCACACCCACACAATCTCCATCAGACAACAGGCAGGACCAGGAAGACAGAAAGAACAGCCTCATTGATCCTATGAGTTGAAATGTAACTAGGAAAATAATCCTGAATTTCAGTGAAATAACTAAATTGGGCAGGATTTTTTTGGAAGAGTCTGAATAAGCTTCCCACAATTCAGGGAAACTTAGCTCAACATCTAGAAAAGTACATTCTACAATTTTTGTGCACAAGTTTAACACAGTACATAACTAATTTATATCCTTTAAATTTAAATTTATATCCTATTTTTTCCTTTAAACAGGAAAGTCATGTGTCAAATTTTAAATTTCTTACAAAGAAAACTGAGGAGATAAATCAAAACCTACCAGAATGGGATTTCAAATCATGAAGGCACAGCTCCTCGAGTACTTTACTATAAATCTAAGTATATTAAATTGGATTAACAATTAGATTACTAAAGATTTTTAAGCCAGTCATATTAAATGTGATCAAATTGTAAAAAGAAAACTTAATGGAACTAAAAAATCAATCTACCTACTTATCCAGCATATTTATTATGTTAGTTGACTATATTGTTCATTGACAGGGTGGACAAGACAAAGTCCCCAAATTCCAGTAGATTATATTTCACCTTATAGCACAAGCATGCACGGAAATTGCAAACAACACCACAATCTGCCAAAGTTAGGAATTATGGAAGAAATGCAGACAAGGGATACATTAATAAGGTCTAATTAGCAAGGCAAAACTTCATAAAGGACACAATAAACAGGCTGAATCTTGAAGGAGTAGCTTAGGATAGTTTTGGTACAGCTAACACACTACAGAGAAAAAATTAAAATTAAGGATCTCATTTTGCTGCTTTTAACTTTATCATGTGGGGCAATTTTTATGTAAATAGGTAAAAAATAATAAATAAAATACTATGGATATATTTGACATTTTAGCTCCTACCATGGTTCCATAGACGTTGAATAAAAAAGAAAAGAAAAAAGCAAAGAGAGAGAAAAGGAGGGTAGCTGCTCTGATTTCAAGACAGAAAAGCTCTAATTTCAAGAGCATTTATAGAAGGGAGCTTGTTTAATTTCAAGTCTTACAATAAGAAAATTCTTAAAATAGGAACCAAGTCAAAATATTACTATCTGTATCCATTTATAAATTTTTTGTATTAGGGGTTAAGTATATCTTGGAAAGGAAGATATGGGAAAAGAGGAGAATTTTCCTAAATGAAGCCTCTTACTCTGTATCATACCCCAAGGGACTATTATAAATGCTAGTGTTTGAAATATTTTAAAAAACCAAGATTATCACTGGCAAATGCATCGTGGGGGGCAACTCTAGCACTAGGGACAAGGATGAACCAGATGATCTAATGGCGGGTCTTTTCCTGTCCAAAAATGATAAGCCTATAAAGTGGGTTATTCATCTTTAAATGAACTTTTAAAAATAAAGTGGAAAAAAAAGTGGAGAAAGAAGAATGAAAGTAGATGTGTTGCATTTGAATGCCGCTGACTTTGAACTGTACACAGGGAGAATTATACTCCAATAAAGGCAAGGGGCCACAAGTATTTTTTTTTCTTTTTGTCTGAGAAAGAAAACATCCAAAAGTGGTCTGGTTTACATGCTGTCTGCTAAGATTTCCACTAGGATGGAGACAGGAAGGAGGCAGGTGTGGGGGAAGATCAAACCATGAAGAACATAGGAAATAAAAGAAAAATTCCAGGGATATTTTACTGTCAGTAACAGATAAGTGGATCTAACAGAAAGTGAAGTTGTAAGGCTTATTGTGCAGATGAATACAGTACAAGAAATGTAAGTTAGCCTTTCTGTATTTGAACCTGGTCCATATAACTATTCATGGTTGAAGTATTCTAAAGAGAGCATTCTAGCAACAGAAACCTTCCTAAAACAGAATGGGACAAGGGTCAGTGGGTACTGCAGCACTATGTTGAAAATGACTATAAGATCAGGGGTTTTTGGTTTGGTTTGGTTTTCCACTACTTGCCTTTTTCATAGAAATATGGTATAAAGTATGTGCAGCAATGTGACTTTTGAAGCATACTTCATCTGGAAATTGTACTCTGTCATATCTGATAGTTGATCATTTTATTACATGACCCTGAATTAGTTTCAGCTTCCCCACTTGAGTATTTAACATCCAGGCAGTACTAGCTATCTGTGCCCATGGACGCAGCTTGCCCTCCCAGGACTGAGGAGACCCGCCATTCCTTGCTTGAAGCTCATATAATGCTTCACTTCACATAGGGCAGATGTCCTCTTGCAAGGGGTGTCCATTCTTATCAAGACCCACCCCAACTATCCTTCATTCCCATTAGTCACGTAAGTAGGATCATATCTCATCATGTTCCAGGAAGAGAAAGACAAAGTTTGATCTAGAAGCAAATAGCTTTATATAACAAAGGAGTGCAAAATTTTACTAATCTACACACACACACCCACCCATACATATATATGCCTAAGATCAAAGAAAAGAGACTGATCTTGGATCAGTCTAAATATATTAACACGGATGCGCTTACCTAGGAGTTTGGGTTTAAGGCTGTAACTTACACAGCTGGAAGCAGTTCCAACAGCACACTATTGGCTAAAACCTTATTCTCCAGCACTCATAATCACAAGGTCAATCAAGTCAATTAAGGTCTGAGTCTAAGGCTTCTTCGTGGACAAAGTCTAATGCTTCTTCTGAATCACTTCTGATTACCACTCTTTTGCATAACACCATGGCTTACCTCTGCTCTTTATTATCTAAGATGATGATTTTAGCTTTTTAGCATCCTTAGGACAATAGGATTTCAAAGCATGGTGAAGATACTGGTTATATTTCCTGTTTATTTTTTCCTTAATTGATTTTCACATCAAGTGAAATTAAATAATCTTTTCTTAAATCCAGACAAGCTTTTGACAGGAAAGTGTTACCTAACTGTGTAATAATCCCCCATAAGACATGAAAACATCATAGAAAGCTCTTCTAGTTTTGAAAACTCTGTGACCTATTCGGAGATACTTGGCAATCTCTACTATTTCCCATTGCATTACCTACATCCATTCTTTGGCAAAAACAACTGTTTGTTTTACTGCTACATTATGGTATTATCTTCTTTCAATATGTTTTATGTGACAATTAAGGATCCAGATTTAAAGCCCAACCATGTGTGGAGATAATAATGGCATAACGGTGCTGAGGTGACAATCGTAAGAATTGATGACATCTTTGCTTAGCACAGTGCCTGCATATACAATGATAACTAGGTCATAAATTCTTATTCCCTGCAGACAACATTTCCCACATTGCATTCCAACTGCAGATAGAAGAAGAGGGCAATGCACATCTTACAACTATGGGAATTTGATATCAATATATATTTTTTAGTCTAGATACAATCTATTATGGCATTATTCTTCTACTTCCTTTCTCAGGAGACAGTCGTTTTTTATCTGCATACATAGATCTACATATTTTTGTTCTAAAAGGTATTTTATAAAATGTATTTTATTTACTTAACAATATCCAAATGTATGTTCACATGAAAGGTTTCTTTTATTGTTTTAATTACAAATAATGCCAAAATGAACATCCTCATACAAATACCATAATACAAATTCCTAGAACTGAAATTACTGGTTTCAAGGACCTGTTTTTTATATAAATTGGTACTGCCAATTTGCCTTCCAAAGGTGCTGTATTAATTTACTCTCCCTCCAAAAGTCTATGAGAGTATACATTTCTCCATATGCTTGCTCCATAGCTATTATCATCAATCTTTCAAATCTATCAAGCCAGTCTTTAAAATGGTTACAATGAGGCAAAAGATATTACCTCATTTTATTTTAATTTACACATTTTTCAAGTTTTTTAGCCACTTATATTTCATCTGAATTGTCTCTTATATCTTTCACCATTTTGCTATTACATGGATAGCCTCTTTCTTTCTTCAATATGGCATCTCTATATCTTTTGCATATTAAACCTTTGTTTTATATGTTGCAAATATACAAAGTTGAATTTCTGTCAATTATTTAACATTAATTATGGTATTATTTCCTATAGTGAAGTTTTAAATTTTATGTAATTAAATCAATCAATATTTTTATTTGTGGCTTTCACTTATATAGCTTTCATTAAGACTTCCTTATCCAAAAATTATAAAAACGTTCATATCCTACTAAATCCCTTTAAGACTGAAACATTTAGTGCTATTTGGGCAATATCTTATAGATTTTTCTGAGGTATTAAAGGGTCTAATTTTCGTAAAAAAAAAAAGGGACTAATTTTCATTTATTTCTAATGGATAATTATTTTAATCTTTATAGAACTCTTTAGTACAAATGGCATTTAAAACATATTTTTAAATTTCCAAATGTATACGTTGTTACTTAAAATCTTTTTACATTAGTTTTTATTTTCCTTTCCTGTGTTCAGAAGATGTAGGATGTATTATTTTTACTTAATGGAAATCACTGAAATTTTTGTGTGACTAATACACACTCAAATCTGTTCTCTGATAAAATTGCATTCTGTTTGTTCTGAGGCAAAATTTTTCAAAGTACTTTTTAATTTGTATTAAAAGATTTATAAAGGCTCATTCTTAGAGTCTTTCTATATTCCCAAGTTAATAATTAATTGCTGAAAGTCACATCAGCTATTTTGAGAAATCAGGTAAATCTAAAAAATATATATTTTATCACTGTATACCAAGTCATTTATATTACCAAATTTTGTCAAAATTTTATAATCCCTCTTTGCCTATCCCTTAGCAGTAGTTTTCATGAAACCATGTTATCCCATGGGGCAAGATTAGTACGGTCAGAAGAACAGCGTTTCAGCCCTCGTTTGCCACAAATATTGCATGGGCTTAGGCAAATAATTTCATCCCCTCACGTGATATGGGGGAAATACCCACAAAGAATGCTTTGGTGATGATCCATGAGAAACTGTATTATTGTATAATTTAATGTACATCATGACAGTAAATTAGTAACTGATTAATTCTAACTGATTAATAATAAGGACCACCGACTAGACTAGTAATCAAGACTCTTATTTAAGTGAACCCAGAGATGACTCCTACCTGATTTCTTCTGACTCCGCAAAGTGATATCCTGTCACTCCCTTAATACATTAGTTTACCAACTGATGATTAAGACAAATGAGGAATAAATCATGGGTGCCATTTTATATCATTCTTTTGGAATAATTTTTATGTGGGCAAGAAGTCATCAAAATTACCAATCTTTACCTAAATATTGCTTTGTATATGTTATTTGGTTCCTTGATATGTCACTAAATCTGTCTAATGAGGGATCAACACACTTCAAATGATGAACTAACCACGAAAACAAACTAGTGTCTTGCAGTCTTGTCTTCTTGAAATCTTTATCAGTAGTCTGCATGAACTCTACTGATTCCATACAAGTCCATTAAATTCAGGAACCATGTCTCACTGATTTTGTATTTCCATCCCTACGCAGAATGCTCAGTACATTATACAATCCATTGGGATTGAGCAGCACCATAGCAGCATTTAACTTACACAGGTTTCAAGCATATGGTCTTTGGGAAAAAAAGAAGGAGAAGGAGAAGGATGAGGAGAGAATTAACAACTAATAGTGGAGGTAATTCTTCCACCCACTCTAGCATATATCTACATCTATCTATCCATCAAAATAAAGAAAGACACAGAGGGGGCGCCTGGGTGGCTCAGTCAGTTAAGCGTCCAACTTCGGCTCAGGTCATGATCTAACACAAGCCCTGCTCCGGGCTCTGTGCTGACAGCTCAGACCCTGGATCCTGTTTCAGATTCTGTATCTCCCCCTCTCTCTCTACCCCTCCCCCACTTGTGTTGTCTCTGTCTCAAAAATAAATAAACTATTAAAAAAAATTTAAGAAAGACACAGAGAAAGAGACAGAGAGATTGAGATTTCTGAGTATGAGATGGAAGGTGTGAAATGCTTTTACTCCTGTTCTCAGTTTCTGGCAACGTTTCAAGGTATGAGTATGTCACTGAGCTGAGTGATTTTACCATTGAAGTATTCATATTTTTCATACAAGATGACCCTAGAGCAAAGCCAAATATATCATTATTTCTCAATCAAAAAAAGAATATTCTGTTCCAACACCAGAGGTAAAACTGGCTCTGCTCAACTTCATAAAAGATGTGAGCTCATCTCCCAAGTGGCATTTTCCCAAGAGCTTTGGATCTTCACAGCCTAGTCTTGCCTGTTTTATAATCTATACCAGTTGGCTGCTTTTTTGCTCCACTCTTGTGTCCATCCTACCCCCACTTTCTACTGTGTTCTGTATCTCAGGGAACTACAGCTTCCAAAGTCTCTTGCTCTCTGCCTTCCAGGTGTGTGTGGCCAATGGGACGTCCTGGAAGAAGACCAGAGTGCTGGCCAGTTTTCTACTTCTATTTCTATTTCCATTTCTCTCTCTCTCTCTCTCTCTGTCTGTCTGTCTTTGGTGGTGCCGCTGGCAGGGGCTGTGTTTCCAATGTTGTTCTAGCTCCCATGAGACCTTCCACTATGGTTCAGAAAACCCCAAATTTAAGGATATGGAAACACCACTTATTTCTCCCCATTCCTCTGACACAATCGGGGGAGCAGTGTGCTATTGTTGCTGTTCTCTGGATTGCCTCCCTCTCCTCTCTTTGGTGGCTGAATTCTTTCATCTCCTATGTGACCAAAGCCTTTGTTAAATTTCTTGTGCTGAAAAAACTAGATTGTCTTCTAGCTGGATTCTGACTGATTCAGGACCTAAGTCACACACAAAGTGAGACTACCCTGCAAATTTTATTCCTCATTATGATTATTTTTAAGTAACTAGGAAAGAATAGATGCTGAGCGGAAGAGTGAAGAAAAAAATGAACAATAACACAGCAGCAGGAGTGACTCTACCTTTTTACTTTTGAGCATCTTATAATTATTAAGAATCTCATCTGGGGATAGAGAAACCCATATTGAAACCAGCTTCTCTCTAAAAGTTGAGTGCCCATGTATGGAGACGTGCTATTCTCTTTAAAGTCACTCCTTTCATACTAGATGGTTAATTTAACTTGGACCAAAAAAGTACTATAGGCTTAACTTTCACTAAAAATTGCATCATTTTATTATTAAATAAAGTCATTTGGCTTCTCAGAGACTCAGTTTCCTCGGCTCTGTAAGCTAGGAAAATCAAGCTAGATCAGTGGTTCTTAAATATGGGGGGAATATCAACTCATTTGAGAATCTGATGAAACCCATGAACTCCTTTCCCTAATGAATGGGCTTAGCCACAGAACTCTGCATACCATGTCAAGAGCTTTGACTCTTCAAAGCTCATCAGTAGTTCTTCAAATGGCCCATGGACAAATATTTGGAGCTTGTGGACATGATCCTAGACATCTCCAAAGGTCCACTTAAACATTAGGTTTTGTTAAAACATAAATTTATTGTCATACATTCTGGATGCTAGCAGTCTTGAATCAAGATGTTAATAGGGCCATGTGCCCCCTGAAACCTATAAGGGAAACTTCCATGTGAGTTTCCGAATATCAGGTCAGGAAGTGAAGACTGAAGGAAAATGACTTGAGAAGGCTTCCAAGATTATCTTGGATGTTTCATAACAGGCTGAGCTTACAAAGATTTTCCCAGTCCTAAACACACTCTTTCCCAAGTGTCTGAGATGAGATCAGTTTCTTGGAGTTATCAACTTGTCTGGCACACAAAGCAGGAGTGCAGAGATGCAGGCTCACTGGGATCGACAGTGGAGCAAGGCTGCTAGCCGCTGCCTCCCTAGTCTGTTAAAAGGCAAGGATAAACCCCTAGGGAAAGTGCAGAATGCTAACAGTTCCACATTTCAGGACAGAAACAGGAACCATTAACGAAGCTCAGATTTGACTTAGCTGGTTCTACATCATTCATTTAGAAAGCTCTTTCTCTGTTCCCACTCCTCCACTCTCCTCACTCCAAACCATAGACCTCCTGGTCCCCATCTGTTCTTGAATTGCCTCAGCATGGACAGAGAATGCCAAAATCTAATGGCAACACTTCCCTTTCATGAAAAACAGGCATAGTTCTGATCAAAAAGAAAATGCTAACAATTCTAGAGAGTGTTATTCCGATAACAGAAAGAGCACTGGTTTTATATTTAAACTTGAAAAATATAGGCTTACCTCCTTTGTTTTGGCACAATAAAAGTAAATAATCTTAAAAGCTTTATTTTTAACTATCAGTTGAACAATAACAGTATACAGTTAACTCTGCTTGGCTTCAGAAGACATGACATGAGCTTTAAGTTTCAGGTCTGTCTTCCATTATTTGTGTGACATCAAATAACTTAAAGTCTCAAGATTGGGATAAATCATCTCTGAAGTATATTCCAGCTCTGAAAGTCCTACCACTCAGCTATAATTTCTATAAATATGTTCTGGGGAACATTGGTCCTCAGGATTTTTCTCCAAAATAAAACGTGTAAGTAGGTAAATAACTTTGGGAGACCCTGTAAATCTCTCCCTATCCCCATCTTATCTCTTAGAAATTCCCTGGATCAAGAAGATGTGGTTTATCTATACAATGGATAAATGGATAAATGTGATTTATCTCATACATGGCAATGAGAAAGAATGAAATCTGGCCATGTGTAGCAACATGGATGGAACTTGAGGGTGTTATGCTGAGCGAAATAAGCCAGGCAGAGAAGGACAGATACCATATGTTTGCACGTATAGGTGGATTAGAAGGAACTTAACAGAGGACCATGGGGGAGGAGAATGGGGAAAATAGTTGGGGAGAGGGAGGGAGGCAAACTATGAGAGACTCTTGAATACTGAGAACAAACTGAGGGCTGATGGGTGTGGGGAAGAGGGGAAGAAGGGTGATGGGCATGGAGGAGGGCACTTGTTGGTATGAGCACTGGGTGTTATATGGAAGCCAACCTGACAACAAACTATTTAAGGAAAAAAAAAAAAGAAATTGCCTATACATGTGAACATATAAAGACTATGCAAAGTCTCGTAAGGAAGGAAGGGAGAGAGAAGCAAGCTTGGCTTTGTCTAATTCACCATATCCCAAATGTACTTGGCCTCAGAAATCTTTCAGTAAATCATACCTTTTGACAGTTCAAGGAACACACTTTCAGAAATACTGCTCATTATATTATCAAAATATTGGTGTTTGAAACCTGTTCTCAAGAAAGTAGAGTTATTAAAAAGTGGAAGGAGATAGATATTTTAGATAATGTGTAAATAAAATGGGAAAAGATCTATCATTTTGTGATCCACCGTCAATGCTAATCAATAAAGGTCTTTAATCAGGGTTAAGCTTTTTTGAAACTGGAAGGATTGGCTGGGAGGGAGAAGCATTTCCAAGAACAACCATGCTACCTCCCACTTTGCAGTCAGCAGCTAACTGAACTCTAGTATGACTGACCCCCAACATGTAATACCTTAGACTACCCAGAGCCATTTGCAAGTGGGGGAGATTTTCTTAACTCAGAAGAGGGCTAGCAGGGATAGTTTTCTACAGCTAATATAACAAAATATCCTAGATTCCATGGATTAAAACAACAGAAATTTATTGTGTCCCAGTTCTGGATGCTAGAAGTCTGAAATCAAGGTGTTGACAGGGTCATGCTCCCTCTAAAACCTGTAGGGGAACCTTCCCTGCCACCACCTACCATCTGGTGGTCTGATGGCAATTTTTGGGGTTTCTTGGCTTGTAAACTCCATTACTCCCATCCTCCATCTTCATGACATTCTCCCTGTATCTTCAAATAGCTGTCTTCTTATAAGTACATCTGTTATACTGGATTGGGGACCCATTCTACTCCAGCATAAGCTCATCTTAACTAGTTATAGTCACAACAACTCTTATTTCCAAATGAGTACACATTCTAAGGTATTAGAGTTTAGAAATTCAACAGATCTCTTGAGGGGGCACAACTCAATCTATAACAGCAAGACTCTAGGACTTGCTCATAAAGGCCTTAGATGTTCTTATGGAAGGCTTTCTCAAAATTTTTATTTGTGGTATTTATGGTCTTCTCAGCCAATTTATACATAATTACATTGCAAGTATTGACTTTGGACTCTCAACTAGAATATTATACACCTTAAATACTACTGGTTATGAGGGCAACTAAGTTTATCACATTTTTGTTCACTTAACACCTTATATTTCTCTTATTGACTTTCTCCACCTAGGAATTTTGAAGAGGCATGAAAGGAGTAGTAAGAAAGGGCATGGAATACTTTTGCCATGCACCTAAATAGCCATCTTCTTAATTATATCCATTATATAATGGATGAAGTTTGTGCTGCAAAACCTCAATAAGGATCCAAACAGAACAAAAAATTCTAAACAGCCTTCTAAATTGATTTTATCCATAGTTACAGGATGTGGACATCTAGCCTACAAAAGCCAACATTACTAAAAGGAACCGTGTGGGGGCGCTTGGGTGGCTGAGTCAGTTAAGCATCCGACTCTTGATTTTGGCTCAGGTCATGATCTCACAATTTGTGGGTTTGAGCCCTGCTTGGGATTCTCTCTCCCTCCCTCTCTCTCTCTGCCCCTCCCCTACTTGCTCTGTCTCTCAAAATAAATAAACGCAATAAAAAAAAGGAACCATATGAGCACAAAGCATTAGGATATCATTACCACAAGGCACATGCAGAACTGCCATTGCTCTTTTACTCTGAATGCCCTTTTCCCATTTATATTAGTTTCCCATTTCTCCTCCACTAATATAGTTGGCTTAAAACAACAAAAATTTATTCTCTTATAGCTTCTGTAGCTCAGGAATCCAGGAATGTCATGACTATCTTCTTTGCTCAGGGTCTCACTAGGTTGAAATCAAGGTGTCATCCAAACATAACAGACTTAAATACAGAGAACAGAGGGTTGCTGGAGAGGTTGGGGTGGGGGATGGGCTAAATAGATAACAGGCATTAAGGAAGACACTTGTTGGGATGAGCACTGGGTGTTATACATAGAGGATGAATCACTGTAATCTACTCCTGAAATCATTATGGCACTATATGCTAACTTAGATGTAAATTCATAAATAAATAATAGGTAGGTAGGTAGATAGATAAATGAAACTTTTTAAAAAGAAAGAAAGAAATCAAGGTGTCATCCAAGCCTACAGTTCACACCTGGAGCACAGGATCCTCTTCTAAGCTCACTGGTTGTTGGAAGGATTCATTTCCTTATGGCTTTGCAACAAAGGACCCCAATTTCCTGATCACTGTCAGCCAGGGACCATTCCCAGCTCCTAGATGCCACCTTCAGTTTCTCACCACATGGCCAGCACAGGCAATTCACAACACAGACGCTAACTTTCTTTCAAACCATCCAGAACATGTCTGACTTCCTCTTCTTTAGCAGTCAAAGTAACCACTGTGCTTTTAAAGGGCTCACATGATTAGGTCAGACCCATTCAGGATAATCACCACTACAGCATAAAATAATCATGAGAGAGATATCTCACTGTAGCCAGAGCTTCCACTCACACGCAGAGGGGAAAGATTATACAAGAGGCATCTTAGAACTCTGTCTTCCACATCATTCAAGGCTTCTCTTTTGTGTGTCCTGGACACTTTTATGGCACTGGTAGGAATTTATTTTATAAATAGGAACAATGTGAAAGTGGCAGAAGCCACATATTCATCAGCAAGGAAGTGTTCAAAATGTTTCTAAAAAGAAAAATGTTTCAGCTGTTCAAAGTTACCTGGAAATCTATCATTAGGGTGGTGCAGTGTCTCTGTGGGTCTTACCAAAACATAATTTGGAAGGGAGTATATTCAGAGAAACAGGTTCTGTCACAGTCAAATTATATAACACAGCATAAAGGGGGTAGCAGGGTAGGAAGAAAATTATTTATCTTTTTTTTTTTAGTACAGAAAATACCAAGTTGTAGCTTGGGCATAAATTTAAATACAGGAGGATGAAAATCATCTTGAGACTAAGAACATTTAGAGCCACATAAAAAGAGTTTAAATGACAGGAAACAACATTTTATGCTTACACACATCATATATATTTCCTTATTCCTAGGAATAAACACTCATCATGCACAGTGAGCATCTATGCTGCCTCTTGTTCCATGAAACCCCACCACCAAAGTCCTTATCTCACCAGACTTCTTATTCTTCTAGTTCAAAATTCCATCTTCCAGACTCTAGGCTCCTTCATCCCACCCAAAGCCCCAACATTCACAAATTTTGAAAGTGGAAGCTTAGCAGTAATGGGACTCAAAACCCATGATTCCAAGCCCTGTAACAGGGACTTTGAAACAAACATCTCACATCAGATTGAGAAAAAGTATTAGGGGCTGTACCCCATCTTGTGAAAATGTGTCAGAGAAAAATATAATTACTCTGGAAAAGATAATGATACAAATACCTTTTACTACGTATTTGAACATTTCATTCTGTTTATTTCAGCAACTGCTATGTGACATAAACAAGGTTTTGGAACACCATTCCAACTTGCATCACTCCGAGACAGAAGCTCTAACATACTGCCCAAGGCATTTTCCCACAAAAGCAGTCCTACGTAGAGCACAATGGAGTATCCAAAGGAGAAGTGAAAATACAATGAAAATGCATTAGTTCGTACATTTGGATTTGTGATGACCAGCTGATGTTTTATTTGTGATAAAAACTTAGTAAACATATTAAATCAAGATGGAGATTGACAGAAACAGCCTTTAATTTACTTATTAGATAGACTTTGTTTCATCTGGGATATGTTTGGCTACAGGTAACAGAATTCACAATTCATGATGGTTTAAACCTAAGGATATTTACTGATATGTGACAAGAAGTCCAGAGGTAGGTGGTCTCAAAGTAGATTCAGCAAGTCAATGACACTGACTAAGACTCTGGTTCTTTCCACCCTCCCCATCTGTCATCCCCAGTATGACAACAGTATCTTTGCTCATGACTAGAGTGGCTGCAACAGATCTGAACATCACTCCTCAGCATCCCAAGTAGGAAGGAGGAGAGCAGGTGGAAAGAGGCTCTCTCTCACACTAGTCTTCTTATCTTCTGCAGAAAACCTCAGCAGGTCCCCTAAATCTCAATGGCCAAAAGTGGCTTCCTCTGCAACCAAACTGCTTCACTTTTATCCACTTTTAAATGTACTTCCTAGGGGCGCCTGGGTGGCTCAGTCGGTTTAGTGTCCAACTTTGGCTCAGGTCATGATCTCACAGTTCATCGGTTCGAGCTCCGCATCGGGCTCGTGCTGACAGCTCAGAGTCTGGAGCCTGCTTCACAATCTGTGTCTCCCTCTCTCTGACCCGCCCCCCCCCCCCCCCGCTCACGCTGTCTCTCTCTCTCTCTCTCTCAGAAATAAATGAAACATTTAAAAAAAATAAATGTACTTCCTAAATATCCTTTGGGAAACTAAAAACAGATGGAGAACGTTTTGTTACTAAGTGCCACTGCCAAATTGAAGCTTTAAGTTCCTAATGGGGCTCCCATCTTCCTGAATGATTTACTTTTCACAGAATGAAAACAAACTGGCTTCTTAAATTTGCTCCCAAATATATGATTCTTTCCCTTCAAACATCTTTTAAGGAGGGCAAGGCTATGGGAGGAGAAATTGCAAGACAGCTCTGCTCCTGGCCAAGCATTGATCCAGAACAAGCTACTGGCTCCCTCCTCCAAAATCAACTCTAGAACAACTAGATGCTGGAGGTGAATGCAAGGTTGTAGCAATTAATTTAAAAAAAAACAAAATGATAAGAAAACCCCAGAGACTGAAGCCTGCCATGAACTGGTCTGTGGGAGAGCTGAGTGGCTGAAGCCCAGGAGCCAGCAGTGAGGGAATGGGCTAGAGGAAAGCCTTTTAATTCTGCTCTTGCCTTGGCCTACTCCTTTAGTCTTGAGATACTCCTTTCCTAACTCTGTAGCACAGGAATCGGTAGGCCATGTGTGACCACAAGAATGAAATATCAGAGAAGTGCACAAATACAGTTGGGGTGAAGAGGTTTAGAAAACAGATGGTGATCGACCACCCACCCTAAGCTCTCTCAGGGCTTAGGGTTATAATTTGGGAGGCTGTCTCCTCCAATGCTGCTTCTCCCCAAGGGCTCCAAGATAAGTTCCTGACCAGAAAGTGGGAGAGAGGAATTACCAACAAGGTTCTGTGACTCCTGGTTTTCTCTCCAACCTATTCCCTAATGTGCTGGTACTGACACTCACTAGTGACTGGTTCTCATCTCCTCCCCAACGTTCATTACCAGACAGAGCCCCAGAGAAAAAAGAAATCACAGGCTCAGGTAGCAGACGAGACATGTGAGGAGTATAACATCTATTTTTTTAAGTGAAAAAACTGGAAAGCATATACCATTTGAAGCAGAATTACTGGAAATCAAGATTTTAAATTAAGCATAATAGGTATCCTTTAGGAAATAAGTAGAGAATAAAATGAAACAAAGACATATATTTTTTAAATAGTCCAGTGCAAATATCAGACATAAACATAAAACAGTCAAAATAAAGAACATAAAGGACTGAGAATATTAGAGGGCAGATACTTTAAAGGAACTGTAAGAAGACTGGGTTAAGCAATCCCCCAAACAGCAGCAAAAAGAATAAAGTAAGAAACAGAGCTATCAAGGGCAAAAGCAGAAGTAGCAACATCCATATAATGAAAGTCCTAAAAGGAGACAAAATATATAGACGTGAATACATGCAGCAATACAGGAACAAATAAAGGAGATATATGTCTTAGTATTAAAGAAAGGTGAAAGATCTCATATTCAAAGCATCAATTCTGTGCCAAACAGAAAAAAAAATAGATGTTATTTCTTAAAGTATTAAGGAAGCAAAAGACCTGAACCTGGAATTTTACATCCAGTCAAAATATCATTCAAAATATTTTAGTATCAGCTTCACAGAGCTAGAACAAACAATCCTAAAATTTGTATGGAACCAGAAAAGACCCTGAATAGCCAATGCAATCTTGAAAAAGAAAACAAAAGCAGGAGGCATCACAATCCCAGACTTCAAGCTGTATTACAAAGCTATAATCATCAAGACAGTATGGTACTGGCACAAAAACAGACACCCAGATCAATGAAACAGAATAGAGAACCCAGAAATGGATCTACAAATGTATAGCTAACTAATCTTTGATGAAACAGGAAAGAATATCCCATGGAAAAAGGATAGTCTTTTCAGCAAACGGTGCTGGGAAAACTGGACAGTGCCACGCAGAAAAATAAACCTGGAGCACTCTCTTATACCACACACAAAAATAAACTCCAAATGGATGAAAGACTTAACGTACGACAGGAAGCCATCAAAATCCTAGAGAAGAAAGCAAGCAAAAACCTCTTTGACCTTGGCCACAGCAACTTCTTACTCAACACATCTTCAGAGGCAAGGGAAACAAAAGCAAACATGAACTATTGGGACCTCATCAAATAAAAAGCTTCTGCACAGCGAAGGAAACAATCAGCAAAACTAAAAGGCAACTAACAGAATGGGAGAAGATATTTGCAAACAACATATCAGATAAAGGGTTAGTATCCAAAATCTATAAAGAACTTCTCAAACTCAACACCCAAAAAACAAATAATCCAGTGAAGAAATGGGCAAAAGACATGAATAGACATTTCTCCAAAGAAGACATCCAGATGGCCAACTGACACATGAAAAAATGTTCAGCATCCCTCATCATCAGGAAAATACAAATCAAAACCACAATGCGATACCACCTCAGATATGTCACAATGGCTAACATTAACTGAGCCAACAACAGATGGTGGCAAGGATGCGTAGAAAGAGAGTATCTTTTGCACTGCTGGTGGGAATGCAAACTGGTACAGCCTCTCTGGAAAAGAGTACAGAGATTCCTCAAAAAAATAACAATAGAAATACCCTATGACTCAGCAATTTCACTACTAGGTAGTTATCTAAGGGATACAGGTGTGCTGTTTCAAAGGGACACGTGCACCCCAGTGTTTATAGCCAACAATAGCCAAAGTATGGAAAGAGCCCAGATGTCTATCGATGGATAAATGGATAAAGAAGATGTGGTATCCTCATGTCAGTCAGAGTGGCTAAAATGAGCAAATCAGAGAACTCTAGATGCTGACAAGGATGTGGAGAAACTGGCGCCCTCCTACACTGTTGGTGGGAATGTAAACTGGTGCAGCCCCTCTGGAAAACAGTGTGGAGGTTCCTCAAAAAATTAACACTAGAACTCCCCTATGACCCAGCAATAGCACTGCTAGGAATTTACNCTCCTGAAATCATTGATTATATGCTAACTTGGATGTAAATTTAATAAATAAATAAATAAATAAATAAATAAATAAATAAATAAATAAAATGTAAAAAAAATATTTTAGTATCAGCGCTCCTGTTTCAGCATCAGCATCGTAGGTGTACCGGATGTCCCTCCTTTTCATCTCTCCTTTTATCAACTAATTTTGCACCTGTCCTCAAATAAAAGTCTCTCCCTGGTCATTGTGGGATCCAGCATCATACTCCAAGGGACCAGAAGTAGTCTCTCCCACCTGCGCATTAGGTAATAGGCAGGCCAACCCCAGTTGAGGGCGCAGAACCAGAAGTAGCTTACAAATTGGCCACAGCCCCTCTCAGCTGCAGCTGGGGAAAACCAACAGAGTGTTGACTTGGGTAGACACCTATGGATGAGAAAGCCTTTATAGAAATCCAGCCTTCTCAAGGAGGGATAACAGCATTCTGATGGAGAAAAAATATATATGAGTTTGGACTCACTGGAGAGGGAAAGGGGAACTTTGCCAGCACTTGCCCCTCCTCCAAGACAGTATGGTACAGGGCTGAATTAGCCAGAGGCACCCTATTCTACAGGGGAAAGAGAGAGGGGTGAGTGAATGCCCAGCTCCCCAGCTCTGTAGGACACAAGTGGAAAACCCTGTATCTTTCCAGCACCCTGAGTATTTATGTGTGAACTCCACAATTGGGGAGAGGAAGGTCAGGAAAGAGAAGGACAAGAATTTAAAGAACATTAAAGGGACAAACTTCCTGCTAACTTTCAGGACTCCTGCAGAAAGCCTGTCCACAAGCCACTGGGATAACCTCACCGGAAGATCCCCTGACCTGTCCAATGGGCACCCGCAATGCCCTAAGAGCTAAACCCATACCTCCCCCACTATTCAGCCAGCCCCTTGTGTGTGCTCCCAAGTAAATAGGGAGTCCCCTTATAAAAACAGGCCACAATCTAGGGGCAAGGAAGAACCTACAACCTTCAGTGACACTTTCTGAAAAAGAGAGAGACAGAGAGATTCCCAGCACCATCCTGATGAGTTTTAAGAACCAGAAAACATATACAAGCTTAAAAATTCTGCAACAAGCAGGAGAATTACAGAGCAAGTATATCCATACAAAGTTGGAGATGATCTCAGATATAAATGGGACCAATGAAAAATATCTTTCACCCAAAAATGTTAAGAAAAGATTTGAGGAGTTGTCTAGTACTTAAAATAAGAAAACTTTGGGGTGCCTGGGTGGCTCAGTGGGTTAAGTGTCCAACTTTGGCTCAGGTCATGATCTCACAGTTCGGGAGTTTGAGCCCCACATCAGGCTCTGTGCTAACAGCTCAGAGCCTGGAGTCTGTCTCAGATTCTGTNTTCGTTAATTTAAGGAGAATGTCAGAAAATGTAAATACCAATAACCATTCATAGATGTAGGCAAATCATACAACTATGGTGCTTGATTTGATGGGCACTGAAATGACCTTACATAACAAATATCTTGGGGCGCCTGGGTGGCTCAGTTGGTTGACCATCCAACTTCGGCTCAGGTCACAATCTCACAGTTCGTAAGTTCGCGTCAGGCTCTGTACGTGCAGACAGTTCAGAGCCTGGAACCTGCTTCAGATTCTGTGTCTCACTCTCTCTCTGCTCCTCCCCCACTCACATTCTCTCTGTCTCTCTCTCTCACTTTTTCTTTCTCTCTCTCTCTCTCAAAAATAAACATTAAAAAAATTATTAAAATTGGGGTGGCCTGGGTGGCTCAGTCAGCTAAGCATCTGACTTTGTCTCAGGTCATGATCTCACAGTTTGTGGATTCTAGCTCCTCATGGGGCTCTGTGCTGATAGCTCAGAGCCTGGAGCCTGCTTCAGATTTTGTGTGTTCCTTTCTTTCTGCCCCTCCCTCCTTGTTCTCTCTCTCTCTCTCAAAAATAAACATTTAAAAAACATTTAAAATATTTTTAAAAAATTATTTAAAAATATAAGAAATATCTCCCCACCAACTTTGAAATTCTAGATAAATGCAATAATTGACAAGGCATTTTATTTCATAAAACTACAGCTAACATATCACATATAACATATATCACCCCTAATATATATGAGTGAAAAGAATGGTTTATTACATTCATTTCACTTATTTGAATACCATCCACTTTCTATTATGTAAGATCCAGAGAAACAAAATATAGAAGGGAAGTTGGTAGGTGTAGGCTTTGTTCCCAGCAAGACCGGATGCGGCAGGCAGGTCAGCAGGCCTGGACCAGGTCCTGGAGTGAGAGCTGCTGACTGACCCTGCTTACATTCCGGGAGTGTTAAGACATTAGAACGTGTTCATCACCTCTACCAAACATGGCTGCTAGGGGCCAGGGAGTGCTTACATGTCAGGACTGACTTTTTATTTTTCATCCTGGTCCGAGTTATTCTAGTTTTTAAAGACGCAAGAAAGCAGTTTTCTAAGAAGTTATTCCATAACAAAGAAGCAGTATGAGTCCTATCCCTGTGTCCAGAAAAAAGTGGAGCATGTACTTAAATATCAGACCACATCCTGTGTCATGTAGAGTGGGTATGGAGCAACACCTGGGCGCTGGCACCAAGTGGTAACTCTTTGGAAATAATATTCATTTATCCTTTTTTCAGGGGTAATTACTTTAAAATCTTAATGAAGCTAATTCTTCAAGAAAGAAGTCCAAACCAATCTAGCCTGCCAGGCAAACAAAGATGAATTCCTCAGCCTCTTTCCACCCTCCCTCTAAACACACCACACACACACACACACACACACACACACACACACACACACACACACACACACACACACACCCCAGACCAGCATCACACACCAGACCAAGATACCAAGGAAGCTGTAACAGAGCATGCTTCTGGCACAACACAGAATACAGAAGGCACCAAGATTTGGGGATGCCAAACCACAACTCAGGATTTTCTTAGCTTACCCTCCAGTTTCTTTCTGCCTTTCAGGTGGAGGCCAGAGGAAGAACAATCTTAGTTCAGTGATGTTTCCAGCTAGGTGTACTGTTACCAGGGTGAATCAACCCTACCCCTCACCTAAGTAGAAAAAAAACTTCTTCCCTTAAAGCTTAAAGGGAGTTTGTAGTCCCTTGTAAAAAGATGAGGCAAGAACTAGAAAATCCTGATTAAAAACAAATCAATGGCACTCTTAGGCCATTTAATATCAATTTCATTCTCATTTTCTCAAATTTGTTTTTACAAAGACCACTTTTACATAAATCATAAAATCCACAGGGTTGTATGACAGGAAGAAGTCCAAATCAGGTCATTTTATAAATAAAGAAGCTGCAGAAAGACTCAAAAAATCCCCTGGCTTTGGGGACAGGACCAGGACTTGAGTCCACATGTTCTGACCATCAGTCCAGAATTTTTTCCACCCTACAATTTGCTTTTCTGATAATGATGCATGTACCTATTTTTAAGATAAACTTTAAAGGAAATCCCATTGAAGTTATCATGTTTTAATTCACAAGTTATTTTACTGAACAATTAAAACACATGTGTCTCCCTACGAAACCATCAATGGTATTTACAGCTTTACTTAAATAAACACAGCAGGAATAGATGAAAATTAACCAATCCAATATTCCTTCCTGGGATTTATACCATACTGACCAATTATTTTTTCATTGATTTGGAGAAAAATCACCTCAATGCTTATTAACATTTAGAAACATAAGAAGATACAAAAATTCATTTTCTTTAATGGTTAATGTAATATGTATGTTACAGAGAAAATAGGAAGATTTAGTATCTAATAAAAGTGACTTACACCTGCCCAGAGACCCTCCATGTAAGTTAAACACGACACTTGTCATCCCGCTGTCACAATCCACAATGATACTGCTGTACGTGCTTTTTCAACTACTCCATTCATTAAGCATTGTCATTATTTTGTTTATTCATTTGTGGTAGATTTTAAAAGGGGAAGAGGGGTATACTATCTGCATCTATAAGTGAAGCATTGCCCTCTGCTATCGTCTACTTCCAATTCTTCTGTTAACCCACTTACCAAACCTAGTGTCACTGCCAAGATCATAAACAGATAAAACTAAAAGCAATGGCCTGAGGCTAGAAAGGAGAGCAACAGCAATGTATTCTTAGACTTAGAGGCAAGAGTTCTGATTTTAAAAAATGATTTAAAAAAAAAATCTTCAAGTTTGCCTCCAAGTTTCTCAGTCTGCTTAAACTAGCCAACGTATGTCATCAACTAGGTCCTAAATTAAAGGAAAATTCCTGTATTGACTAGACAGCTGTCTGTTCAGTAATGAAAGCTGTTGGAAATTGTTTGCTATCTCAAATTCCTTCTAAGCTCTTCCTATAAATGACTGAGCTGTAATCAGTTCATCAATTAACATGCTTCACAATGGCTTAAAAGAATGTCCTATTTTTTTTCTAAAGATATGTTTGAACATGCTTGTTTATACACACACTTTAAGACTCTGATCCTTCTTATTTCCTCTTACATCAAGCTCACAGAACTTCAGAAGTCCCTTGAGACCACTCAATTATGCCACCTGACAGATGAAAAACTTGAGATAAAGAGACTCTTACACCCCGTCTGCTTTTGGTTCCCTGATATTATATTGCTTTTACCCAATCTCATTACTAACCACAATAATTTGTGGTTATCTAGCAGTAACATAATAGGTACTATAATAAAAACATCTCAAGTTTCATTATCCCTCAGAAAGGTATACTTAAGCAGTTTCAATTCTTATCCAAATGGTCCGATTTTAAAGAAATATTTGACCATAAAATCTTAAATCAAAATACTTGGATGTCTCCTTATAAATAACTGGGATTACATTTTATTTATTTATTTATTTATTTTATATTCAATTACCACTTTTTGAGTACCAGATACTGTTTTAGGAGTTACAAACAAGGTAAATCACTGAGATGTGAGGTAAATTTATAAAGGAATTTGTATTATTTCAACTAGTGACAAGGACTGTATAGAAATCAATCAGCAATGCAACAGAAAGTAACTGCCTTGGCAAGGTGGAAGATGGGATAACCTTGGATTGAGTGCACAGCAAAAGCCTTTCAGAAAAATGACATCTGAGCCCAGACCTGAATGACCAGATGCAGAAGGAGTGTTTACTAGATACAGATGGGTATGGTTTCACCTGTGAGATGGCACACATGTCCTTCCCTCAAAGTATTTCTAGGCCTACTTCTGGGCACTGGATGGAGGCAAAATTTGTCCTGGGAATCTGAAAGCCTCCTACCCATCTTTTTGTTCCCTCTCTACCCTTTATGCCAAAGCTTGTATCATATGGGCCCGGATGTGCCTGATCTGTGCTGTATGCTACAAGGCAGATATGGAAAATAGAAGTTGTAGGTCAGGCTCTGGAGAAATGTAGAGTCTCACTAAGAAGAATCAGTGCACAAATAACCATCAGAGAATCATCAAAAAGATGTGCACTAAGCATGTGGTGGATACTAACCACATGGTTAAGTCACATTAATATGAGTTCCTGGGGCGCCTGGATGGCTCAGTCAGTTAAGTGTCTGACTCAGTCTCAGTTCAGGTCATGATCCCACAGTTTGTGAGTTTGAGCCCCATATCAGGCTACACGCTGACAGTGCAGAGCCTGCTTGGGACTCTCTCTCTCCCTCTTCTCTGTTCCTCCCCAACTTGCTCGCCCTCTGTCTCTCTCTCTCTCTCTCTCTCAAAATAAATAAGTGAACTTTAATATATATATGAGTTCCTAAAAAGGAACCATTGCCATGGATAATGGATGTATTAATCTAGGTATATTATTCTGGACATGTGTTTTGCAATGCTGCCTTCTTTCCTCAAAGATGAGAATCACATCTCATATTTCTGTATAACTTTAATCCCTTCTCAGAGTTTTCAACATCCTGGAGGCTCTTATTTCATATTAACTAAATAATTTTGTGTAACACTCTAACTTGCCGTATTAACAAGTTATCCAAAAGCTTCACCAGTTTCACATAAGAGCCATACTTGATCTTAAATAATGAGGAAGAAGGAATGACAGCATTGGGGCATAATATATTCACGCTAGCATCTGTTTAAAAAGTACTCGCATATAATTACCTGATTAATCTTTAAGATCCTCCTTGGGAGTCATTATTATCCCATTTTACAGAAAGGGAAGTTGAGGCTTAGAGAAACTGTGATTGTCCAAGAAAAAGGCAGACTCAGGCCTTCTAAGTGTGCTCTATCCACTAAGCTGAACCATGACTTACTACAACTTATCTTAGGGGTACAATATACATAGAGTTTGTATAACATCCTAAAACCTTAAAAAGCAGCTGTTAAGGGTGGACAGGAAAAACGCATTATAAGACTTAACCAAGAGGAGTTAGGATGAAACCTCAGAGGCACAGAGTCAGAGTCACAGGGACTGGCAGACAGCACACACAGTTCCTAACACAGACTAAGGAGGCAGATTTTATAATTCTCCAAATAAAGTATCATTGATACTATCAGCTGCATGAATTGAAAAGTACTAAATATAGCTGTGGAGAGTAAGTGACCATGGGCAAGACCCTTAACTGCCCCCAAAGTGTTTTATGATCAAATGAGTGAAGTGAGTTCACTGAATTCAATTTTAGCTCCACAATTTTATGATGAATAAATATAGCACCCCTGAGTGGAAGAATGTTCCCTTTGGAAAGGAGGGTTTTTTAAAAAAGTTGGAAACTGTGTTTTTTATGTTTTTGTTTTTTTGTTTTTGTTTTTGTTTTTTTTTTGTTTTTGTTTTTATTTCTAGGAGAGAGAGAGACAGCGTGAGCAGGGGAGGGTCAGAGAGAGAGGGAGTCACAGACTGAAACAGGCTCCAGGCTCTGAGCTGGCAGTCAGCACAGAGCCCGACGCGGGGCTCGAACCCACGAACCGCGAGATCATGACCTGAGCGAAAGTCGGACGCTCAACCTACTAAGCCACCCGGGCGCCCCTTTTAAATGCACTCAATGTACCAGAACTTGACAAACCAACAGGTGAGTCATAAACACTATGGATGCTGGCATTACACAAGATCTACTTTTCCTTCTCTTCCTATCCTTTCTCCTCATCATTTTCTTTATATATTTTAATAATGTGCATTTATTACTTTTATATCACAAAACACCTTTTTAAAAAATGAAGATTTAATTGATGAGTATGTGTGGCAATAATGGTAAGACCCTCAAGATTGGCTGTTCTTTGTGCCTCACGAAAGCCCAGAGTTATCAGAGGTGCCCATTTCCACCAGGAAGGCCATTTGCCTCAAATCCAACTTTCACTCACACGTTCAAGACCAGCTTGCTCCTTGGTCTTCACTACCTTCTGATGGAGAACGGCAGGAATTCTCTGTCCTCACAAAAGGGGCTTTTTGGGTTCTGCCTGATCAAGACTGATGCCTCAGCTCCATGGCTTGCTCTGAAAACCAAGTAGCAGAGGCCCCTCTCCATTTTTTATTTTATGACTACAACCACTACAACTACTACTGTCATCACCATCTTGATTAACATTTTGTAATAGAAATAAAGTTTGTACTTGGGAGTTCAAACACATGCTTGCAGCATTTCTAAGCTATTTGCAGTATTTCTCCTAAAATAAATATACTGGAAAATGCAAAAAGTAATAAACATGGTGATAAGCTGTTTACAGGGAGAGCATTAAGTGGAACTCTCACCAGCAGTTGGTTGAGGAGGGAGTTTAGGAAGAGAAGCTGACCGAGGAGTCTATTCCCCCTGGGAGAAGTCAAGGGCCTTGGAACTCAACTGCCCAAATGCAAACCTGCAAACCACGCACTCCAAGCAGAACATTTAAACGTGTTTACAACTGCCTGGTAAGGAACTGAACTTTTGAAAGAGACTTTGATGAAGCTTGGCTTGGTTTTCTCACGTCTATGAGAGTGGCATCTGGGGCTTGTTTAGGCAGAGTGGGATAAGGAGCTATTTACATTTCAAATACATATTTGCTTTTAAAAGAATCAACTTCAGATGGTTTGGAGGTTTTACTTGGAGACTCAGCCAAAGGAGCACTACCATCCTCCAATGTTGATTGTCACAAGACAGTGAGTGGTGTTTCCATAGGCTTCTAGTGTTTCAAAGTCACCCAAGGAGCCAAATAACATGCAAGAGATAGACACACACAACCAAGAATTGTCCCACCCAACATACCAGTCCAAAAAAGAAAGACACTTATGACTCCACCAGATAAGTTAAATTCATAGAGATGGAAAGTAGAATGGCGATCGCCAGGGGGTGGGAATAAGAAAGAATAAGTAGTTATTATTTACGTATTATTTACCTGAAGCAGTTTCAGTTTCACAAGATGAAGAGTTCTGGAGATGGAGAGCGGGACCGTTGCACAACAATGTAAAGGTATTTAATGCCACTGAACCGTACACTTAGAAATGGTTAACATGGCAAACCTATGTGTATTTTACCACAATTAATTTTTTAAATGTAAAAAATTACAGTTGGCACCTCCAACTGGGATACACTGAATCCCAGCCCAATCCTGATTGCCACATTGAACATAAGCACCAAAGGACAGGCTCTGTTCTCTTGATCACTTAGCACTAACCAGGGGTAGAGTTCTAGCAATTAGCTGTCACATAATGCCTGGAGCCAAACAGGCTAAAGTCCCATAAAATATAAACAATAATAAGTTAGCACAATTCAAATCCTTGTGAGATACATGAAGAGACTTCATTCCGTTTGAGTCTAAGAACTCAGAAAACACCTCATTTGGTACCACATACGATTATGTGTATAAAAGTTCCTTTCAAACTGTAAAACTGTAAATAAGGTACCATACTTTTTATTCAATACAGATTCTCCATCCTGTTCCTTGAAATTAAGAAATTCTACCACAAGCAGAATTGGAAGAGCTTTATCTGCCCTAAGTTTCTCAGAACACAACAGTTACTATTTATTAGGGAGAAAACACACATTAGTTTTGCATGATAACATGCACTATCAGATTTGGTGTTTACACTCTTACAAATCAGTAAGGCAAATACGACATGCCTATAGGAAAATGGGAAGGAACTTGAACAAGTAATTTTCAAAAGTTATACAAAGCAGACAAATGTATGGAAAAGTACTCCATTTCATTAGTAATCTGAAAAGTGCTAATTTAATAATTAAGATATTTAAGCTGTTTGGGAAGACTGGAGATGATGTAATTAGACTGGCAGCTCTCCTCTTGTCTTCCTCCAGGTGAAAACAGACGAGAACAAACTTCTACTAAGAAACAGCCTTGCTAGGACTGTCATTTCACAGACTGCCCTTGTATACGCAAAGAGACAGAAAAGAGAGTCAGATCGTTTCTTACTCCTTCAGGCCCCAAGGCGCCTGATCTGAAAACAGGAATACTAAGAATACTATCCTGCACAGAAAAGGAGAAATAGCTTGCAAATAATAAGACAAGAAAACAATTTCTTCTTTAGGAGTTTAGACTATTCAGCGCCTGAGAAGGAAAACTTTACCTTGGGAGATATGTGAGTACCTTCAGGGTTTCAAAACGAGTGATGGTTAACAAAATAAATAAACACGCCTGCAGCTCGCTTACCACCCACATAAAGGATAGACAAGCTAGGGGAAAAAAGGGTCCTCACTTACCCAGAACCCACTGAGAAACTTGTGCTCCAAATTCTCTTGGGAAGAAGGACTTCTTTCTTAACACCTCGTGAGGCAGACAAAATAGGGAAGCGCTGGGTATTTGCGGGAGGAAGAAAACTGGAGGAACTGAGTCTGACACCAGACAGAGAGTTTGTGGCGATTAAGCAAACTCGCAACAGTTCTGACTTGCCGTGGCCGTGGCCGCAAGCAGCTTGTAGCCGGGGCCTAAACCCCCGCATGCCACAAAGACCCAGTTAGCGTGAAATCAGACTGCGCCTGTGCATAGCCGCTAACCTAGAGTACGTTATGTTAGGCAGTGTTCCTAGAAATCCTCCGCTACTCCCCAGAACCTTGCCTGAGTACTTTGTACCCCAGCTATAACCACCCATACAAATCAGAGCCCCACATCCACCGAGTGTAACTCAGATCCTCTTTTTTAGCACCCCCTCGCGCCCGCATGAAATGCGTACTCTTGCTCTGCCATAAAGCTTCTATACTTCTGGTCCTTGAATTTCTTCTCCCCGCAAAATGAAGAATCTGGCACTTGCTGGTTGTTGGGGTCGCAGGGCCTGAGAATCCCCCCGTCTCTGGTATCACTTGCCTTTTGGACTTAAGAGAAAAATCTTACAAAGTACATTACTTTCTTCTTCCTTTGTTCAAATTCCCTTTTTAAAAGATTGTCTGGGCCCTTAAATAAAGAAAATTGAAAACACCTGAACGACTAGCCTAGTGGTTTTGGGGAGACTGGGGCACAGGATATACACGAAGAGTCTCCACTGAAGCCTGTGGTGTAGGGAAGGGGTCAGCCACCTATCAAACAGATCAAAACAGAACAGATCAAACAGAACAAAACTCCATTGCAAGTTTTCTATTGGTAGGGACTAGATATCCATTTTTTGTATCTTGTTCAGCATTAGACCCAATGCCTTTATCCATAAGCAACGCTCAGTTGTTCCTAGATCCACTTTGGTGGTAACTATAGAGAGGCATTTTCCTTTAAATAACACAAAAACGGGCTCCTGTTTTCTTCCAGATGTTTCCCTTCTAACTGGAGTTTAATGAATCATTTTATTAGTTAAAATATCTCAGTGATGGGTTACAAATGGCCCTGGGGACAGGAGTAGGAAAGTCCCCTGAAACAAAAACATCCCATCCCCATTTCTTCTGTGGTGAATTGCAGTTTTGGTCAGGACACCCTTACATCACTTACGGATTGTAAGGCTGTGTTTCATTAGGAGATGGCTGGGAATTTATGTTGATCTGGATTCTAGTCAGGTCATAGAAGCCAAGTGCTGACAGTGGGTGAGACACTATATGCCCAGCTCTCCTGGAATGAAAGAAAACAGCTGTGTTTGTAGAAAACAGGTGGACATCATTAACATGTTGGCCAACTATTCATTGGATAAAAAGCAATTTCTCTCCATTTACAGGAGGCAAAAAAGATGAGTTTATCGGAGAATGCTCTTTAAATTAGGGCCTAGAAATTTGGAGAAATTCTCTTCATCACTACCACCTCTCTAGAGTCCATAAGACTTTTTAATAATGATATATCTAGTGGCTTTGGTGCCATTTGGTTTTGAGAAATAAGTGGAATTCCCTGATGTAATACTTTCCTTATTTAAAATGTTAGCCATTTGTCAAGAGCATTGTCTTAGCACCAGATGTCTAAAACTATCTTCAGGATGGATTGTATCTCAGGCCAGGAGGGCATCTTTCAACTACTTGAGAGGAGAAAACAGACACACATTCCAATGCTGTACATCAGAATAACTCAAGGCATGCTAAGAATCTTCCATGACATCTGTTACAACCACTCCACTAATAAATGTTGCCTAATAAATGTTTTCCCTTTGGCCCCTTAGGCAACGCACCCTTGTCAAGAGCCATAAAGGCAGAGAGAATGGAATGGGGAGTATTCCTGAGTCCACAGTCAGGACTGCTTTGCGGATTTTGTATCCCACTGACGCTGTCACCTATTCCTTTTAACTCTTGGAAATATCTCGGGAAATATGCCCTTTGTCCTTGACACTTCCTGGCTTACTTTACTGGAGTAGCCTCTGCAAAGCCCTACAGCCACTCCACATAGACCCTTTTGTCTACTCCAAAGCAATCCATATACCATATTCACCTTAATTTTTAAAGAAAAGATTATAACAGTTCATTTTGACACTCTCCAACTCAATAACAAATAATTCGTTAATTAATTAAATATATAACAGTAATTAAAACATTGCTTATAAAGTCCAAATGCATCACCACAACATCCAGCTGAGCCCTACCCTTCCTATCTTCAATGCCGACCACAGGTTATTAGTATTAGATCGCTAGACAGAGCTCACCTCAGTGTCACTACACACAAAGTTTGGTCTGACTGCTTCAAATGCAATTGGATCTCTTTAGCCATTGGTGAGCTATCAGAGCCTCAACAAAGCGGGGTCACCAAAAAGGCTGGCCTTAAGTAAAATTGAGGGGCAAATGGGGAGCAACATGAGTAGAGCTGTGAACAGCCCGCCAAGGGCACAGGGCTTCACACTTGAATCAAAGGGTGAATGAAATATAGGGGTAGATTGAGCCAAATGACAGGTGAGCTCTCCCAGGCAGCCTCAGGACACCTGCGGAGCTTAACCTTGAATTTGTGCATCTGTGAGAACGGCAGTGGGAAAGGGGAACAGTCCCATAGGCATCCCAACAGAAGTAGGGATATACTAAGTCAGAATGGGGTAAGGATTCAGTCATGGGTAAAACAGATCCTTCCCTGGTCTTTTAGCATGCTGTTTCTCAGCCGAGCCTGCAAGACAGCTGAGTTCCACACGGCTGCCACTGTGCTATTGGTTAGTCTCAAGGTTCTAGATGTAACTTGTTAGTACTAGGACTAGGTAAGCAATGCTAGACTGGTTGCACAAAATTTTATTTTGCATTTCCAAGAAGAGAGCTGTAGCATGACCAACATTAGAGTTTGTTGATATGTCTACAGTCCCCCACAGTCTAAAGCTATCAAGCAGGTTCTGAATTTAAGCACGCATGAGAAAGAAGCTTTCCCAAAAGGCAGATTCTACATGCCTAAGCAATTCCACACAAAGAGGTAGTGGAAACAGCTACTGGGACACAGGGGCAAAATAGTTGCACATCAGCGGCACCTGGGTGGCTCAGTCGGTTAAGTGTCCAACTTCGGCTCAGGTCATGATCTCACAGTTCGTGAGTTTGAGCCCCACATTGGGCTCTGTGCTGACAGCTCAGGGCCTGGAGCCTGCTTCAGATTCTGTGTCTCCCTCTCTCTCTGACCCTCCCCTGCTCACGCTGCCTCTCTCTCTCTCTCTCACAGAAATAAATAAAACATTAAAAAAATAGGCTTTAAAAAAATAGCTGCACATCAGAGAGAGGGCTGCCACACTGCAAATTTCTAAATTTTTCAAGAAGACAACAATGTCTTGAGTACCATTTTCTAAGAGTGGGGAAAAGATGGATTTTTCCCCCAAACAAAACTGTTGAGAAATCTCTCCCAACTGACTTTTAAGTCATTGTGGTTTCTGGACAACTGGCATTAGTTGGCATCCTGGAAAAACTAAAATCAGGTTTTTCTTAGTGTTGGTTTGTTTCTTTGGTTGTTTGTTTGTTTGGTTGGTTGGTTGCTATTGCTTTGTTTTGTCTACATTCTTTGCCTCAGATACTACTGGGTTTCTTACACGATCTATGGCAACACTGCATACTGGATACTGGAAATATAATTTTGCCTAGGCTATTCACTAACATTGTTGGGCATAGGATTAGGCCCTATTGACCCATTTGACCCTTTTTAAAAAGGAAGTTTGTCAGAGAGTTGGCATCAAGACTTCTGAAACCCATAACCAACTATACTCATCCATGTGAATGACACATAGGTCTAAATGTCTACACAGAGACCAAGTTCCACCTTCCTCTATCAAAGCGAGCAAGATGCAGTGACTTACGGTGATGACCAAATTCAGGAGCATGCTCAGCTTAGCCCTTTCCTTCTTTTTGGGGTAAGCTGCCTAATGACATCATCCTCTGTGTTACTCCTCCTGAAGTCAATTAGCAGGGCTTTTGGCTTTTACACTAAACTAAAACCTCATATTTAGACTTCATCTGAAATCAAGATGTTGATATCATGGTTTCTCACCTGCTACACCTTTGTTTTATTTCTGTCTGCTCAGCATGAGGGAGAGAAGGGGTAGCACTATTTATTGAGACTCTGCCTATTCCTCTAACATCACCTGCTAAAGCCATGCCCACTGTTCATTCTAAGCTTTTTATTAAGCAGGTCCACTTGCCTCAAAGTATTTCCTTCTCATTTTCCAATTCTTCAAGACTCAACAACTCCATAAATCTTCTCAAACGTTCCTGCACCCAGTACTCCACCTAATTTCCACTCTAGCATTCATGTTAATGCAGAGCCATTTAACATGGTTTTATCTTCCCAGATGTCTGGTTCCTGAGCAACTGATACTTTGCTTACATATATTTGTAATTCCTCTATCTTTGTGGCACCTAACATGACCTATTCATGTTGAATGTACTTGATTATTTTTTAATACATGAGTACCTTTCTCTGCATTTCTCTAACATTTAAAATATGCTGAGAGGTTTCCTTTCTCTTAATGATAATAATGTCATACATTTGAATGCTTGGACTACAAAAGGCAAAATTCTTAGGAATGTATCACTTTTTTGCAATGTGTATAAATTGTGTATGAGAACTCAATTATGTTTTTCTACAAACTGAACCTTAGAAAAATTTTGCCATTTATTTTATATTTGTCCACTGAGCACCTACCATACACCTAGCCCCATTCTAGCAAAGGGGATACAAAGAAAAAACTTGGAGCATGGCTCTCAGGAAGATGACTCTTGACATGAGTGAGATTTCAAAGTGTGGCCCAAAGACTATATCATCAGAATCACCAGCCATTAAACATTCAGACCCCCTAGTCCCAAGACTGACTGAATCAGAACCTCTGGGAGGGGTCAGTAATCTCTTCTTAGGTGAGGTCTCTGGGTGATTTTAAGCACACTTATAACCACTGCTGAAGAGCCATAAGGAGACAAGTAAATGCTGTAATTGAGTTATGAACCTGACCCTAAAGGAGCACAAGGAGAAGCACCTGAGCTGGACTGCTTTTGGGAAAAGCAGAGAATCTTCTGGAAGAAAGCATTGCCTGAGAAGAGGTTGATGATGGATAGAGAGCTAACCAAATGACAAAAGGGGTAAAGTAGTTCCCACAAGCAATGAAGTTTGTTTTGTTTTGTTTTGTTTTTTATTTTAATCTGCAATGGTTCTTACTCGAAATAAATTCACCCAACAGGATGCTGCTTCAGTGATTGCTGATTGTTGTTAACACCTCCTATTGGGATAATGCATGATTCCATTCAATTCTCACAACCTTCCAAGACAAGCAGAGCTAATATTTTTAAACCTATTTTATAGATGTAGAAACTAAGGTGAATACTTTATCTAATGTCATACACTTGGCAAATGCCAAAGCCAGGATCAGAAGAACTAGTTTTCTTACTCCAATATTTGTGCCTTCTATTTCACCATGACATGCCATCTCATAAAGGATTTATACGAAGTTTAAAATACATTCTACCAACCAATCTCTCTCTTCCAATTAGGAATTCACAAAAGATTTGTGCATTCTAGATTACCTTTACTGTCCACCCAAGCACCAAAATTCCATAGATCTGTGAAAAATTTTAAACTTTGTTAAAATAAGAGCTAAGAACACCAATAATAGACTCTTTCATGAGACACTGCCCTTAGTTTCCAAGTATGTGTTTATTTTCAGGCAAAAACCATGGTAAAACTGGGAAATGCCAGATGGAAAAAATATCAAAAATTAATGTTATTATTCAAGTAAGAATGCAAAGATAAAAGAAAAAGACCACCATTACTGAATATTGTGACATGACATGATGTCATATGAAGATTATTTAAATACCAGTAAATTCTTAAAAGGAAAATGTTTAGCTGCTTGTCAAATTGGTTCTGATTTTGGAATCATTTATTGGACTTAAGACACAGCCTTTATTATTTTGACCTCTTTCAATCTGATAAATGAATAGTGCAAAACACATACCCAGGCCCATTTTCCTTAAAAGGAAAATGTTTAGCTGCTTGTCAAATTGGTTCTGATTTTGGAATCATTTATTGGACTTAAGACACAGCCTTTATTATTTTGACCTCTTTCAATCTGATAAATGAATAGTGCAAAACACATCCAAAGAGCATTGGTATTTCCTTCAGGTGTGAATATTTTTAATTTTTAATTTGTGTTCATTCTTAATAACTTAATTTGATTCAATAAAGTGGTTTTTCAGATTGAAGGGTGGGAGGAAAAGAGCAGGATAAAGCATATCATTCAATATGCTTTTAACTTAAGTAACTGAAAACTTTGCTTCAATTGATTATACCAATGAGGAATTTATTATCTCACATAATAAGAAGTCAAAATACAGGACTGATTGATTTCACAGCTCACTGGCATTATTAAGTGATCAGATTCTTTCCCCTTTTTTTTTTGTTCAGCTGTCCTCAACAAATCACCTCATTCACAACCAATTGGAAACTAGTTTGTAGACACTATGCTTTCATGAGAATGATCAGACACAGACCATCAGCTGTTCCTTCTCATTTTATCAGTGTGTGAAAATCTTCCCAGAAGTACCCCAGCAGACTTTCTCTAGTCGTATTGGTCAGATTTGTGTTAGATCCCCATGTCTAGCTACCCGAGTCATTGGCAAGGGGAAAGGGGCCCCTGCAATCGCTCGAGACTGATGATTCTCGTGTGGGACCACTATGCCCCAACCCCTCAGCATGCCCTCTTACCCTCTCCCCTGCTCACATGGAGCATCTAGAAATGCTTTGGAGCATTTTTAGTTGTCACAGTAATGGGAAATGCTTTGGAATTTAAACAATGAAGATCAGGGATGTTAAATGTCCTGCAATGCATGAGTTAGTCCAAACAACAAAGAATTAACCTACCAAAAATACCTAAAATCTGCTCCTTCCAACTTCGAAAATTACCAGCATTGGCCCCTGGGGCTGGATATGGAGGTTGCCTTCCATGAAACACACAGGCCTGTGGAGGGCAGGTCTGGAAAGAAGTCAGGATTCTGCTGGATATGCAGCACCATCAGTATCTGCTATGAAGTACAAGCTAGTAAGTCCATTAAGAGAGTGAGAATACTGGAAGTTAATTGAAGGTGTCCTTTTTCCTAAGCTCTTAGGGTTATACTTCATGACTTACACAGTTTTTGCATGGTTTTACAACAATGAGCACTCCAAACATGACATATGTAGAAAAGACAATGTTCTAATTTGATGAAAGGATCATCATAGTGACCTTCACACTTTGTCCCTACAATTTCTACAAGACTGATAATTACCAGTGCCCTGCTTATTTGTGAAATAGCAAGTTATGCTCATCCCTAAATTGCAACAAAGAAAGTATATATTTTATTTATCCACAAGTGCCAACTTTTTGCTGTCAAAAGCAACAAAGCACTGTTGGCTATGGTATTTGGAATCCACCTGCACTAGGCTGATTGACAATAGGGGCTGCACAGAACGCAGGGAGATGGGGAAGTTACACCTGGCTGGTAGAAGGAGCAAATCTTGTTCTGACTTATGGCATGGGAGACTAGGGCCTGATCTCTGCCAGTTCTCCTTGTTTACCCTTTCCGCATCTGTTCTGCCTCTTGAATTGAGCCTAGGGTTATAGTGCTGAAAGATCCCAGTTTATAAAAATTAAATCATACTGTGTTTAAATATTCGAAAGCTGATCATGTGGAAGAGAGAGAACACATTTCTCTATGGCTCTGATGGGTGGGACCAGGAAAAACAGGAGATGATTTTCTAGCAGTCAGAGCTTTCTAAAGATGGAATGATAAGCCTTAGTAAGAATAAGGATCTAATTTGGCAATCTTTGTAAGAGAAAGAGAATTTTGGACTAGATAAACCTGAAGGTGCTGGGGGCTTTCTATTCTAGCCCAGCGATTAAGTGGGCTAAATGAAAACTTGCTTTGGGAAACCAATTTCTATGCCTCACTTCCTGGTCCCATATTCCACTGTGAATTTCATCAAACCTCTTCAGTCAAAATCCAAAAGATAGTGCTAATGCATATCACTTTAAAGAACTAGTACATTGTACTAGAACTGAAAAGTTTAGCTATATAGAGAGAAGGGGCCTGGCTAGAATGTTTTGCTCATATTAACTGGTAAATTCAAGCAATTTTTACTATTACATGGTAAATGCATAATTGTATATAATAAGAAAGGTTTTCACAAATCAAATCCAAATTTGTTCAAATATTCTGCCTAACACTGACTTTGGGAACCCATCCAAAAATCTTATGAATTGCATATAGTTCTAACGTGTCCATCTTTTATATATGGCCTTCAGTGATTTTTTTTTTTTACTTCTCTGCTCTGTTATTAAAAGCATCACCTCACATATTTGAAACATTCCCTTAGAAAGTTAGATATTTCACATTCCAATATACCTGTCAGTCTTACGCATAGATAAGTAGATATACATGGTATTTCTTTAAAAGTAACTAAGTGACTTTTCAGTGTTCCATTTAGAAAAATGTAACATAAAATTCATGTTTATCTGGAATACATTTACTAGCTACTTATATTTAAAAGGCATAGATCTTAGGGGCACTTGAGTAGTTTGGTCGGTTAAGCATCCAACTTTGGCTCAGGTCATGATCTCCCAGTTCATGAGTTCAAGCCCTGGATTGGGCTCTGCACTGGTAGTGAGGAGCCTGCTTGATTTTCTCTGTCTCTGCCTCTCCCCTGCTTGTGCTCTCACTCACTCTCTCTCTCTCTCTCTCAAAATAAATAAATAAACTTTAGAAAAGAAAGGCATAGATCTTAAATGATATTCTCTTTTCTAAGTACTCATATAATTCCAGAAGAAAAAATGAGTGTGTTCAGCAAAAGCAGATGCAATTCATAAGCTACCAAAACCAAGCATTTATTAGTTAATGAAACTGACAAATATTCAGACACNCAGACACCAAATTCTTGATCAACACCCTTAACTATAAAAGATTATCTTGAAGTTTGTTTTATTTATAAAATGGCATTTGTCCAAAAAGTTTTATCAACTTTAATAAAAATCCATTACATAATGCTTACAAAAATACTCTTACTGAATTCATGATTTAAAAAGAATACTAAAGAAGCCAGTTACAAAAGGACAAAAACATATGATTTCACTTATATGAGGTACTTAGAGAAGTCACATTTGTAGAGACTGAAAGCAGAATGGTGGCTGCAAGTGACTGGGGAAATAGGACAAAATGAGGAAGTGTCATTTAAAGAGTAGAGAGTTTTAGTTTTGCAAGATGAAAAGGGTTCTGGAGATCAGTTGCACAACAATGTGAATGTACTCAACATTACCATACACTTAAAAATGCTTAAAATGATAAATCTTATGTGTATTTACCACAATTCGTAATTTTTAAACTTTAAAAATGAAGGAAATCAGGGCACCTGGGTGGCTCAGTCAGTTAAGCCTCTGACTTCAGCTCAGGTCATGATCTTGCGGTCCGTGAGTTGAAGCCCCACGTCAGGGTCTGTGCTGACAACTCAGAGCCTGGAGCCTGCTCCAGATTCTGCCCCCTCGCTCTTTGCCCCCTCCCTCTCACTCTCTGTCTCTCAAAAATGAATAAACATTTAAAAAATTTTAAACAAAACACACAGAAAATATTCCAAATTAAGGGAGAAGAGGGAGATATGACATGTACTAAAGGACAATATTGGCACAATTGGCAAATTTTGAATGAAGACTATATTTACATAAATTGTTTTGATTTTAAATTTTCTGAATGTAATCATCATAACCTATTTTGGTAGGAACTAATGTTGATTTCTGAGTTAATGTGATGTTTTGATTTTTGCATACATTATGAAATGATTATCACAATCAAGCTAATTAACATATTCATCATCTCACATAGTTACCTTTTTTGTGTATATGATGAGAACCCTTGAGCTCTACTTGCTTAGTATGTTTCAAGCATACAATAATACATTTTGTTCTGAACTTTTTTTAATCTGATATTTAACAGAGAAAAAGCAAAATAATAAACAATTAACAAAAACACCTGCTTCTCTCTCTCTCTCTTTTTCTTTCTTGTTTTTTGTTGTTGTTTTGTTTTTGATCAGTTATCTACATCATGGGTTCCTCCAGTGGTGATTACGGTTATATAAGAGAATTCCTTATTCTTAGGAGGCCAAAAAAATAAGTAAGCATAAAACATATGTATACACATACATATTAACAGTAGACAGAAAATGGGGCAAAATTTTAACAGTTGGTTAATTTAGTTGAAGGGTATAAACCAATTCATTGCTCTATCTTGCCAGGTTTAAAATTTTTTCAAAATCAAAAGGTTAAAAGTATAAAATCTGAAAACAAAGTCACATGTCTTAATGTAAGACTCAATATTCTCATTTGTAAAATCTGAATGATTTCAAAATCAAATACATCTTTAGATGAACTTTCTAAAACCATTTTAAAAACATGATCACCACTTTTTGCTACCTTTTAAATATTAAAAATCCACCTTGAAAAAACTAACATTATTGGTTATAGCAAATATTCTATAATCTTTAGGCTATCCTTCCATATAAAATTCAAACTTTTCTAGCACTAGTTTTGTGGGACCCCAGTAATACCTGTGACATGAGCTATTTAATGATCACTTACTACATTCATGTTTTATATTTCAGGATATATGATTAAAACAAAATAAGTATAAAGAGCTACTATTAACATCAAATGTCCTGAAAACTTAACTTCAAAGCACACTCTATAAAATAACTACACCTGATGTCATGGGTCTCAAAAGAAAATACAAATAATTACCCAAGTCCTTCAAAGAAAATACAAATAATTACCCCTGAGCACAGGGGAGTCACATACTTAGTTCATGCTCTTCCAAGGACTAACCCTTCCTTGGAACACAATATGTGTACACCAGGGTTTCTCTACCTCAGCACTGTGGACATTTGGTGCCAGATAATTCTTTGTTGTAGATGACTGTTCCATACATTGTAGGATGTTTAACAGTATCCTTGGTCTCTACTCACATGGAGAATAGCTACTAGATGAAGTAGCATCTTTCCCAGTCATAAGAGGGGTCACCACAGGGTGCCCGGGTGGCTCAGTTGGTTAAGTGTCCAACTTCAGCTCAGGTCATGATTTCAAGGCTCAAGAATTCGAGCTCCATATTAGGCTCTGTGCTGACAGCTCAGAGCCTGGAGCCTGCTTCTGATTCTGTGTCTCCCACTTCCTCTGTCCCTCCCCTGCTCATTTTCTCTCTCTCTTCTCTCTGTCTCTCTCTCCAAAACAAATAAAAGTTTAAAGATTTAAAAAAAAGAAATGAGGGGTAACTAAATGCCCTTTGGACAGGGAGGCCAAAACACTCTCTATTTGAAAACTAATTGTTTAGACTGACTGAAAGAAAAAGAAAAGAAAAAGAAAGATATTTGCTAATTTGCTACTTTTTTTGTTTTACCTGTTAAATATCCTGATTTTTATTAAAATTTCAGAACATAATGTATTGTAGACTTGAAGTTTGCCAAAAGAGTAAATCTCAAGTTATCACACCACTAAAAAAAGGAAACTATGTGATGTAATGCATATGTTAATTAACTTTATTATGGTAATTGTTTCACCAAGTGTATATATATATCAAATCATTACCTTAAATATATGCAACTGTACATCTGAAGTATACACACTTACACACCTTAAATATGCACATTTTTATTTGTCAATCATAGTTCAATAAAGCTGAGGGAAAATTTTCAGAAAAAACGCCAGGTCTCTACAGCTATTCAAAGTGAAATGAATTTGTACAGTGAATTAAACAAAAACCATTTGAAGCTTTATCAATTTTCCTAAGGCCCAGCCTTCATTCTATATTTCCTTTACTCAAAAGTCAACAATATTTCTTACCAAATAAGTTCGAATTCCTAGTCTTGCATTTGAGATTCAATACAATTGCATACCAATCTTCCTTTCTAGGCTTATCTTAAAAACCTCCTGCTTGGATCAAAGCACCCTCAAAGGTACACAGAGGACCATATTCCAATCCCAAATCACCAAACAGTAACTTGCAGAGTGAAATGGTAATTCTTGGTTGTGTGGGTAGCCTTGCAATTCCAGTAAAAGATAAAGATAATTATAGAGATAATGAAGAAATAAATCAATTACAAAGTAATTATTGGGGGTGTTCATAAATTTTGTAATAATTGTATTATTTGTGTTATTTTATTTTTTAGAGATTTTTAGAAACACTAAACATGAACTGATACACCAGTATATGAAATTCATAAACCTGATTTATAATATTTATAAGATACTTATAAATAAGCTTATAGTATAGATTGTGCATTTTAAAAGTATATGTTATACATAGAAGTGTAAAAGTAGCATGTTATGTAAAAGTATATATACTGTAGTATGCAAATAAAAGAAATATTCTCATATTAAGCACTCAAGAAATTTTTCTAATGATTATATAATACTTGATACCTAAAAATAGAGATTCATGTTGTTATTTTCAGTTTTCCCTATATGTCACAGCCCAGGTTTTCAGTATCAATAATTACACTACAAGCATGTAATTGAAAATGTCAGTTCTGTACTAAAACCACATCCAATCAATCTAAAAAACTAGTGGGCATCATTTCCTAGAGATGTATCAAACCCATTTCATGGAAGGTAGATGATTTGCATGAAGATATCTGCCAAGTTTAGCACTCAATCAGAATTTACAGTTTTTATTTTTGAACGAAGCTTAATTCTTTGATGTTATAGTTTGGCAGCCCTTGACTAAGTCAAGACTTTCTAACTTATGAATCAGACTCCAAAATGGTCAAATTTAAATAATCAGGAAGAAGCCCATCATTCTTGGATCAAATAGCTTGGAAAAAGTAACCTTTGAAATTTTAAGTGTAAATTAAACCCCTGCCAGCTCTAAGATTTTATGATACGTGAATGAAAAATATAGGGATTCCATTTCTCCTTTAGAAGAAAGAGGATTTGTTTAGAACTGTGGGTTTTATCTCAGCTTAAAACATTTGAAAAATTGAACTAATCTTCTAGAATCTGGGTTCATCACCAAACCATTGTGGCATGTGCTACTTAGAAGGGGATAGCTCACTTGGGAAGTGAACTAAAAGTCTCCCTATCCTATATAATAGAGATGGAAAGATCTTCTCTAAAAGTGGAAGACATTCTCGAATTTTGACTTATTTTACTATAGAGTTCCTCATAACTGAAATGTGTGTAGTCTTTCTATTCTTTACTTTTTCCACATAAGAAACTAGAGAAACTTTACAAATTAGATGAATAATAAAATCAAAATTAATGTGCTCCAGGCAAAAATTTTATTTTACTTGTATGAAGCACTAATTTCGTTTCCAGTGGTCCAATTATTCGGAATAATTTACAATATTTCCCACTCTGATATCATTCACAAGCTCTGGGGATTAAAGAAGCCAAATATAAATTTGACAAAGAATCTTTCCTGGAACTTAAAAAAACATATATTCAGTACAATAAAAAGAGACCTAGCTGGAAAAGAATAAGTCCAATTTAAGAGATGTAGCATATGAGAAATTTCAGATGACTTTAAGATAACATAACATATTCTTTCATTTAAGAAACATGTATATGATTTCTTCTTTAATTATTCTGATATAACTAATTTTGCTCATTTGGAACATTTATTTTATTTATTTTGGTTAGTACCCTAAGCTACATAGAAAGTGACATGTATATTATAGAAATTGCTCCTTATAAAAATTTTAAATAATGGAATATAGAATTTGGAACACATGCACTTCATTATGTGTGCCTTGATAATAGTTTAAACATCTTTATTCTCTCCTTAATATATGCAATTAGGAGATACATTATTTCTCTCTAGAAGAAACCTGTAAAAGTAATATACTTTAATATAATTACTATGGAATTGCAACCATGTCAAAGGAAACTTTAAAAAATAAATATTCTATTTCTTGCTAATCAAAGGCTAATTCAAAGGCTAATCTTATGATCTTGGTTGAATAGATCTTCTATATTCTGTTGTAATATTAAGGAGTCTACATGGCTTAAGATAGGGCCATCTCTATGGGTATGAACTCACCAAGCCCTTCACTGATCTGCGACATCTCATACTTTTATCCAAGGCAAAATAAACACTTAAGGTAGATTTGAAGGGAAAAGTAATCATAAGGAGAAGCATAAGAGAAGTGTAGAATTGGAAAGAAAGAGCCCCACCTATTGTCTTGAAGAATGTTTAATGGCCTATGTTTTACCAATACCTAGAAGAACCCACTGCTTCAGTGAACCTCTACCTTGTCACTTCCCCTCACCACACCACTTTGATACTACTCACTAATGCATTTTATGGAGCACTTTATCCTAGATACTACTACTGCAGGTTCCAACTATAAAGGAAACAAACCTTCATCTAAGCCTCTCTGTCACACCAACTCTCTTGGGATGTCACTCTTGGCTGGCCAAACACTACTGTTATTGAAGTATTTCTGATTGCACATGGAATACATAACCTTCCTTATTCATATCCTATTCCAACTTCTGGTCATGTCCTGATTATAAGGTACGATGATAAATTTCTTATCCCCTCTTATAATTTCCGTTGCAGCAGCCTTAATGGAAATGAAGACTAACTGTTCCCCTGTCGCATTCACATCACCTTGAAAATCCAGGAGTCCACCCAGTCCACTAAGCAGATACCTGTTGGTTGGTAGTAGGTGGAAGGAAGAAAGGACAATAGAGTCAATGGACTACACAAGTCCAAATAAAAGTCACAAGTAAGAATGTGAAAAGCATTTGAGCCAGGAATTTAGAGGTAGAAATACCAATGACAATCCTAGATTCAAAAACAAAATCTGAACAATACACATAAGCCTAAAGCTGAGATCTCCAGAGCACCCTAAGACTGATTATGAAGGGCAATGGCAGCTAATTCACATCAGTTCTGCGTTCCATGTGTTGTCATTCATGCAGATCACACAGGTGTCTTTACTTAGCTAGAATTCACCATAAAGGAATTGTTTGGTATTCTGATATTATCCATCCTCCTCACATTTCTTGCTCTTAAAAGTCAACTTTCTATGATTGTTATTTCTACTAGCTGAAGTTCTTGGTTCATAGATTCATTGTTGGAAACTATAAGGCCAGTCTCTTCTCCTTCAGAAAACATCCCAAAAACAACTAGGAGAATAAGAAACATAAAGCTAAGCTCTAGTTTTAATAAATTTAGACACTTTTATAATTTCAAAACATAATATGTGAAGATAGGCTTCCAAATGCATTGAAGGTCAAACAGAGGTGTGGGAAGATATCCAGAGAGGACGTATTTAGGTAACAATCTCAAACAAAATTATTAGAATACAGGTCCCTAAGGGCCAGTAGGACAATCTGATATAGTCTATATCAAGGAGGAACAGGGAAGGTAGGGGACCGGGAATCACTCATACACACCACATTTTTGAAGAGCTTTCAAAAAGTAAGGGAGGATACAGTACATTATGGGCGGTGCTGTGGCTTTTAATCACAGGTGGCTGTAAAGAAATAAAAGCTAAAAGAATTTATCCACATGACCTTATATCATAAGGAATTTTACTTGTAATAAAAATTTTCTATAAGCTTGAAAAACTCTCCTCTTTCATATGACCCTCACAAAACAGTGCAGAAAGAACTGTACTCATTATGAAGTTAAAAAGGAATAATTAAACTTCCTAAAATTCCACCAAAAAGCATGTGTGAGAGAGAAAGAGAGACAGAGAGGAGGCTGGGGGGGAAATGGCAAAGAATAATCACAAGAAAAATTTTCATGGAGCAGATAAAAGCAAATTTTAAAACTTAACAAACTAATTACTTCTGTAAAATAGAAGCTCAAAGCAAAGATGCAAAAGTTGAAGCAAAATAGTCTTTATCAAAATCCCAATGACTTTTTTTTGCAGAAATATAAAAATCCATCCTAAAATTCAAATGGATTCTCAAAGGACCCTGAATAGCCAAAAACAACCTTGAAAAAGGAGAACAAAACTGGAGGTCTCACACTTCTTAATTTCAAAATTTATTCAAAGCCCTGGTACTAGAATAAAGACAGAAATATAGACAAATAGAGTAGAACAGAGAGCCCAGAAATAAACCTTCACATATATGGTCAACTGATTTTCAACAAATGTGCCAAGGCTTACAATGAGGAAAGGAATCTTTTCAGCAACTGGTGTTAGGGAAACTGGACACTCACATGCAAAAGAATGAAGTTGGACTCTTACCTTACACCATATACAAAAATTCCCTCAAAATGGATCAAAGATTTAAATGTAACACCTAAAACTCTTAGAAGAAGATATAAGTGAAAAGCTTCATGTCATTGTATTTAGCAGTGATGTCTTGGACACGACAGTAAAACCACAGACAACAAAAGCAAAGTCAAGAAGACGGACTACACCAAAATTTAAAACTGTGCCTCAAATGACACTATAGAGAATGTGAAAGGCAACACACAGAATGGGAAAATATTTGCAAGCCATATAACTGATAATGGATCTAGAACATATAAAGAACCCCTACAACTCAACAAGAACAAAGAAGAACAATTAAAAAGTGGATATTTGAATAGACATTTCTCCAAAGATATACAAATGGCCAATAAGCACATGAAAAGATGTTCAATAGCACTAGTCCTTAGGAAAATAAAAATCAAAATCACAGTGTGATATAACTTTACACCCATTTTGATAGCTATTATCAAATAACAGAAAATAACACGTGCTGTCAAGGAGTGGAGAAATTGGAAACTTTGGGGGCTTTTTGATGGGAATGCAAAATGGTGAAGACACTATGGGCAATAATAAGGTAATTTTTCAAAAATTTAAACATTGAATTCTCATATGACCCAGCAATTCCACTTCTGGGTGTATACCAAAAGAATATAAAGCAAGGACTCAAACAGGTATTTGTATACCAATGTTCATTTTTATAGGAGTATCAATCACAATAGCCAAAATGTGGAAGCAATTCAAGTGTCCATTGATGGCTGAATGGATAAGCAAAAATGCACCATATACAGTAAAACCTTGGATTGTGACCAACTTGCTCTGTGACTGTTCCAAAAGATGAGCAAACATTTCTAATAAATTTTAACTTGATAAATGAGCAATGTCTTGTAATATGAGAGTATGTGATGCCAAATGTCACATGACCACCACTGAGACAACTATTCTTGAAATTTGCTTTGATATACAAATGCTTTGGATTATAAGCATGTTTCTAGAATGAATTACGCTCACAAACCAAGGTTTTACTGTACATTTAACTAAATACTATTTAGCCTTAGAGGGGAAAGAAATTCTGACACATGGTACAACATGGGTGAACCTTGAAGACATTATGTTAAGTGAAATAAGGCAGTCACAAAAAGACAAACACTGATGATTACACTTACGTGAGTTATCTACAGTAGTCAAATTCACAGAGACAGAAAGTAGATCTGCAGTTAGGAGAAGAGGAAAACAGGGAGTTATTGTTTAATGGGTCAGAGTTTCAGTTTAAGAAGATGAAAAAGTCCTGGAGATGAATGGTGGCAATGATTGCCCAATAGTATAAATGTACTTAATGTCATTGAAATACACATTATAAAAATGAATGAAATGGCAAATTTTATGTTTTATATGTTTTACTACAATAAAAATGTGACTAATTATAAATGATAAGAAGCTCAATAATTAAGCAAAAAGAGAAGTCTATCAATGCCAAGGGCAGAATTACAAAAATCTTAGGGAACGGATGAGAAAAGGTGGTGACTAGAACACTAAAGAGAACTAAAAATTTCTATTTCTCATCTCTGCCATTCTCTAGCATCACTGAAGTCCTGGTTTATATTCTCTTTTGTATGGGATGACATCCAACTGTCTAGAATCTCTTGGTCTCAGAGATTTGAGAAGGGACATATCTGCCCACCTTACCCAATCAGCTCTGAAGGCAAAGACATGTTTGGTGAATTTGGCTTCTCCCAACATAATTACTTGAATGGGAGGTGAGAGATAGGCAGCAGCGACAAGTGATGGAAGGTTACCAAAAAAGGGAAAATCACTTTGATCTGGGAGGGCAATTGCATGAATATCAACCACAAGTCCGTACATATTTAGATTTTCCCACTTTTTCAAATTCCTCATTTTCTCACCCTTTTCCCCCCTTTCTCCCCCTTTCTCCTTACCGCCACCCACTTTCTACAAGGCTTTCACTGGGCTACCCATACGTACCTAAAGTACAATGTCTGCACCGGAGATGAATTTACCTATCCCTGAACCTCATTTGAGTGTTCTGCCCCACTCTCTGGAACTTGAAGGAACTCAGTTGGCTAATGCAACACCTGTAAGTTAATACATGGTCATCCTGGAATGAGCCTATATGCATTTTCAGAGAATTTTCATAGATAATACTTTATTTCTCTATGGCATTAACAAACATTGTAAGGCAGACACTTTTCTATGCTCCTCAGATCATGCCATATGGACAAAGTGGCATTGGACAGGGAGTTTGGATCATTTATGTTTGACAAACCATTTATAAGGATAATTTAGGACCAAAAGATTATCAATTTAAAATTATATATCCATATATATCATTTTTCCTCAAAATATCCATCATAGTGCTATATAAATTCCAGTATTGTAGTGAAAAAGCAAGACTTCAAAGTAGTAAAACATGTATTATTAAATTAACTACAAAAAATGGTTTCCATAGGAAAAGAAACTAAAGCAATACAAATCTCATAGAGAAAAGACTTTGAGCAAATCAAAGCCAGATGATGAAAGTTGAATACTAAAGAAAGAAAGAATAGTACACAGATGGTTCAAGACCAGAACAGAATCAGCAAAACAAAATTTTGCTGATGAACAGAGAGACCAAGGCTACTGCTCCAGTTTTTCAGGAAAGCTCATTAGCAAGATGTCTATCCTGAACTACAAAACAGCCAGGACACCAATATAACTCAGTGGTTAAGAACGTGGGTGCTAGAGTCATAGCATTGAGTTCTGATCTCACTTCTGCTTTTTAAGAGCAGACACTTTACAACACTGAGAAATTTTTCAATAACCTTAAACTCATCTGTAAACTAGGGACAATAGTATTTACTCCAATTAGTCACTGGGTAGATTAAGAGGCAATACATGTAAAGCATTTGTTTTACACCTAGTTAAGTACTAAATAATTCAATAAACACTAGCTGTGTCATTTGAAAATAATATTTGTGAGTTGAACATAGAGAGTGACTTTCCAAGTCACATTATTCTTGAGTTGATATTGGAATGATTTTATCATTAATCTCTAGTTTTTACTTCAGATTGTTCTCCCCAAACGAGAGTAACATCCATGTATGTAATCACACGGGAACCTAAGGAATTGTGGATAAAAGCTCCAAGATTTAATCAAGGTCCATACGGTTTCATGGAAGTCAGGTGAATGCTACTGAGCGACAGGATGGTGTCATGGTTAGAAGCACACACTCTGGAACCAGAATGCTAGGATTTGAGTGCAGGCTTTCCACCTACTCTTATGGAATACATTTATCGTCATTTTGTCAGTGTCTTCATCTGTAATATTGCACCTATCTTATGAGGCATTTGGAAGGATTATTCGATATAACACATGTTAAGAACTTAGAACAATGCCAGGAAGGCATATAGTAAATAAGCAATCAATCTGTTGTCACAAATGACACATGATGGCCATAGAGAGCTGTCATATAGGAGAGAGAACAGCATGGATATTATGGAAGAGACACTGACAATACCATATGATTATTTTCCTTCTTACGGGAACACAGGGGTTCAGTAATATGTGTTACTAAGTAATTGTCATCAACACCTTGGCGTTCGTTGCATTTCCCATGAAATGAACTGCACTGAGGAGAAAATGGAACACCTGGATCTCCCGGCCCAATGCCCCGTTGCTCGGAATTGAGAGGACTCCCTACTTTCGAGCCTAATTAACGACAGAAAGGACTTTGCCCTTCATTGTATTGGAGGAAGGAAGAGAGTAATGATTCCGAGTACCCTGGCCCATTATTTCTTTCCCAAGGTGGTAAAATAAAAGGAATCACACACACACACACACACACACACACACACACACACACACTCCCCTAAAGCCCTTATCTTGTCACAACCTCAGGGTCTGGCTATGAAGGTCCAGGAGAAACATCTGCATCTGTCCCTTCAACCAATGAGCCACATGGCTCAACATCCCAGAGTCCTTGAAAGAATTCCACCTTCAACACAAAGCAGAAAGCCATGTAATTAGTATCTAATATTGCTTAGCACTGCCTTGGGTGGAAAATAAAGAATTATTTAGAAACCTTTTGGGACTTGTCTCTGTCTCTTGGTACCCTGAAGCCTCTATCTGAGTGCAGAGTATGACCTGTCCAAAAAAGTGGAAACATCCCCATGAGGGGCAGTGTCTCAACAACTTGGACTCAGGAAACCTGAGCTTTAGCCCCTGTCCTAATCCTATGACTTTAGGAATGCCACTTAACCTCTCAGAACCAGTTTTTGGATTACTCACCTGAAAATGGTTGGGTAAAGAGCCATTTCTGAGTTGATAATAAACATAGATAAATAACTTACTTGATCTTCTCATCCTAGTGATTAATGGATTTGAAAGAAACCTGTCTAGGGAGAAGCTTGGAGGGCAGCTCTCTGTAGCATTTGTGTGGGAAGAAATGCCCACGGCCCCCTTTCCACATGCCTATTCTGGGTGTCTGAGAGGACTCCATCACCCTGCAAGGTGACAACGCACAGGGCTCTTGCAGAGGTTGAGGACTAGGCTTAGTGACCCTGACACTCAAATTCCTGCTTTGATGTCTCGTCTATTTATTAAAACTATCATTTCTACACTGGCCTCACAGGAAGGCATGGTTCTCACCCTACAGTTTAAACTCTTTTTTCAATTCCCTTCAGCGCAACTAAAATAAGGCCAAAACATTGAGAAATCACTTACATCTGAAAGTTAACAGGAAGAGAATAAATGGGCAATTGGATAATCCAATTTACACAGTATAATTCATTCATCTGTAGCCTCCTCCCTTGTCTCTTAGGCTTCCTTTGTATGGGAGAGGCCATCTCAGTTCCCTCCTGAGAGCATGCTCAGGCATGTCTAAATACCCCCACGTCCGGACCCAAGAGTGCACTGCCCAGGGAAGGACAAGAACTCCTCTTCCACTCCTGTTTTCCATCTTCCTGTCTGAGGACCCACTGGGATCTTCGTCAGCAGAGCTGTATGACAAACAAGCAGTCACTTTAGGGAAGGGAAGAAGAGAGCAGGTGGGCCCTGTGGAGGGGAGGTCCCTTCAGTGTAGAATCAAACCCAATAAGGCTCTTTCCTATTAGAAAATTTCTAGATAATTCTCCCAGATGAGAGGGGCTTCCCGGATTGTCATGAAACATCTTTATTCGGATAAGCTTTTAGTTCACAATGAGAAAAAAACATGTGGGAGTCTGGTGCTGTAAGTGAAGATGGGATTGGAGAGAAGCTCACCAGACAACCAATCCTCCACTAACAAGTCCATTTTGCTATCTTTTTTGTTATATTTGTTCCTTTCTAGCTGTGCTTATGAAAGGAGACGCACTGAGAGGAGAAAAAGTACTTCGGGCGCACAGCAGAAGTCAGCAGAGAAAGGTAGTAATAAATATATGATAGAGGATTCATGGAGACTCTTTGATTCTATCAAGAGATTAAAATTCCACAAAGTAGGTCAAACCTGGCTTGCCATAACTTATCCCCTAGCCAAAACAACCTAGAAGAATTATAGTAGAATATGGCAATAGTATCTCCTTCTAAATTTCCAAAGGTTAATGACCTCTTGGGTTTTTTAAGTCAGGATTTGCTTTCATAAAGTCAAAAGGCAGCTCCCACTCTGGATATGTTTTTTACTCAAAAAATAACAAATTGGTATATATAAATTATATGCCAAAGAACAAAATGCATCCTAAAAAGTATATGGTAATAGGAGCAAGCAGAAAATCTTAATAAGTTTATTATCCTTGCACAAAAAAGAGAATACATTCTCTGATCCCATTTCATTTTTAGTTCACAACAGGATTTTTAAAGTTTATTTCTTTGTTTGTTTGTTTGTTTGTTTGTTTGTTTTTGAGAGAGAGAGCATGAGCCAGAGAGGTGCAGAGGGAAAGGGGGACAGAGGATCTGAAGCGGCCTCTGCGTGGACAGCATAGATCATGACCTGAGCCTAAGGCAGATGCCCAACCAACAGAGCGACCCAGGTGCCCCCTCACAACAGGAATTTTTAAATCACACAGCAAGTTGGGTTTTCTTTGTCCCAATCCTCTTCTGCCCCCTAGTGGCAGCATATTTTATCTGTTTTTTTCCAGGTTTTTGAAGCATAGACAAAAATTATGTATATTTAAGATGTACAACAGGATGATTTGATTTGATATATATATAGATTGTGAAATGTTTACCACAATTAAGTTAATTAGCACATCCAACCATCACCTCACATAGTAACTTTTTTTGGTTTTTTGGTCTTCTGTGTGGGGGAAGCACTTAAGATCTACTCTCCTACCAAATTTCAAGTATACGATACACTATTATTAACTATAGCCAATATTTCAGTGCATTAGTTCCCCAGAACTTATTCATCTCATAACTGAAAGGTTTCCCTTTAACTAACACCTCTCCATTTTCCCCACCGCCAGCCCCTGGGAACCACCATACCACTCTCTGGTTCTGTGAGTTTGACTTTTTTTCCATTAGGAACATTTGGTTGTTACACTTCTACCATTAAGTTAACTTTATATTTTATACCTATTATAAACCTTAAAATCAACTTCATAAACACACTGGACTGTGTGATAAAACTTCATGATCATTTTAGAACTTGGTATGTATATTAATAATTCACAACAGCTTTACCCAAAATATTTTCCCTGAAAAACTCTCAGAGGGAAATATTCTCAGACATGTATGTGCTTGTCTGAAAGTTTGGCAAGCAGAGAATGTCATATCCTTCTCTTAGAATTCAAAACACACATTATCCCATTAAAGATAAATCCTACAACTCTGATACTTTTTGTGATTTCCTAAACTTTGCCATTAAGCACTCTTTCCACATTAGGCCTGATGGCATGCGATAAAATACACCTTGGGAAGTGTTGGCATATAGGCATTGTTGCCGGCTATCTTTTCCTGAGCATGGCTAAGAATTTCCTTCTTTGTGATTCTTCTTCCTTTGTCACACTTATTAATCCCTATTGTATCAACTTGAGTTCAGTTGAATACTTTCCATCAAGTTGGCAAGGCAATGTATACCATAGTTCCATACCTAGAACTCCCACACACTCTAAAAATCAAATTTTGAAATACTACTCAACAGTAAAAGGGAATGAGCATTGATACATGCAATCACTTGGATGATCTTAAGGGCATGAGGCTGAAAAGGAGGGAAAACTCAAAAGGCTACATACTATATGATTTTATTTATATAACATTCTCCAAATTAAAGAGACACAGAGCAGATAAGTGTTTGCCAGGAATTAAGGAAGGAGAGGAAGGTATGAGTATAAAGCTATATGAAGCAGTTCCTTTGTGGTGATGTAATGGGTCTATATTTTGGTTGTAATAGTGTTTATTCACATTTATGAGTCCTAGTCCATTCAAGCTGCTCTAACAAAATACCATAGGTTGGGTAGCTTATAAACAACAAACATTTATTTTTCACAGTTCTAGAGGCTGGAAAGTCCAAGATCAAGGCACCAACATATTCGGTGTCTGGTAAAGACACTTGGTTATTCCTGGTTCACACATGGCTATTTTTCCCCTCTGCAGCCTCAAACAGCTGAAGAGATTAAGGGATTAAGAGATATGGGCACTGATCTCATTCATACGGGCTCTGCTCTCATGACCTAATCATCTCCGAAAGGCCCCCACCTCCTAAAACTATCACCTTGAGGGGAAGGTTTCAACATAATAAATTTTGGGGAGACACATTCAGACCACAGCATTATAAAATGTCCTAGAATTCTACCTAAAGACATATAAGAAAATAAATAATGTAAAAAGATTATGAAATGAAGTAAGGTCTGTAGTCTAATTATACTGTGTTGATCAATGTCCTTGTTTCAATAGTACACTATAGTTAGGATGTCACCATTGGGGAAGTTGAATGAAGGACATATAAGACCCCTGTGTACTATTTTACAACTTGTGAGTCTGTACTTATCTCAAAATAAAAAGTTTTTTTAAATCAAATCCTATGGTTCATAGCAGTGTTTGCTATATGAATTCTTTTGGATTTTTCTAAATTCCTCTAGATTACAAAAAAAAGTTGATTATTTTATAGGAATAATTAGGTAATTCGATGTTACTTTTCTTTAGACTGCCAGTGTTAAAAGATAAATTGAGGNATTATAAAATGTCCTAGAATTCTACCTAAAGACATATAAGAAAATAAATGAATGTAAAAAGATTATGAAATGAAGTAAGGTCTGTAGTCTAACTAATTATACTGTGTTGATCAATGTCCTTGTTTCAATAGTACACTATAGTTAGGATGTCACCATTGGGGAAGTTGAATGAAGGACATATAAGACCCCTGTGTACTATTTTACAACTTGTGAGTCTGTACTTATCTCAAAATAAAAAGTTTTTTTAAATCAAATCCTATGGTTCATAGCAGTGTTTGCTATATGAATTCTTTTGGATTTTTCTAAATTCCTCTAGATTACAAAAAAAAGTTGATTATTTTATAGGAATAATTAGGTAATTCGATGTTACTTTTCTTTAGACTGCCAGTGTTAAAAGATAAATTGAGGTGTATGTTAAAATTTTAACAATTTATTTGCACAAAAAATAAATTCAAATTGAGCAGCATCCAATCCAGCAGAGAGAAAGGAGCTCAGAAGAGACTTTTATAGTCAAGAGAGAGTGGGAACAAAGAAATTCTACTAGATAAAAAAGCAGGCTGATTATTGCAAGGTTATTTTTCTTTAGGGGATAGAAGGGTTGTATCAGGTAGATTATCTAACCAGTGCTGACCAGCTAATTCCCGACTGACTAGTTTAAGAGTCCATTCCTTGGAGAGTCAAAGCTGTAATTAAGTCTCAGTTTGGTGACATGAGGCTTAACATAAGCAACTCCATTTGGGGCCTGTGTGTCTTGATTTTAATAGCAGACTGCCGGATGGTCATAACTATATGTCATTCCTCTTCACTGGGAATGGAATTAGACATGATGACCCAAAATGGAATCTGTAATGTCTAAATTTGGTGTCTCTCCTGAGCTGATGGGGGCCCCCAAATGTGGGAAGTCAGTGGCTAGAGACGTGAAAGAATCCACCTGAGGCAGAACAAAGGAGATAGAGGTTTACTGAATACACTGCAAGGGAGCCTGGGCAGGAGAGCAGATGATAGGCTGTCTGCTAGGTGAGTGCTGTTTTTAAAGAGGTAAGGTGAAGAGGTATGAGGGTCATATGGAATTTACCCTGTTTTAGTAACTGCATCTAGCTGTAAGTAGTCCATTGGTCAGTTAGGGCCTGTGGATATTCTGAGGTGGGTCACCTGATGGGCCAGTCTGTATTCAGCCAAGTACTTGCTGTGGGCCCTTTCTATATTCCATTGCTCGTCTCTACAGAATCTTTAATACACACACACACACACACACACACACACACACACTCAAGTGCTCTTTCTCTTTCTCCAGTCTTTCTTTTTCATCTCAGTAAATGCCTCTGCTCCCTAACCCTCCCCGCCCCCCCATCACCTAGTTGCTAAGGCCAGATTTTTTTAACTCCTCTTTTCCTCACTCCATACATCCAATCTAATACCAAAGTCTTTCTGATAATACTTCCAAAATAACCTCAAGTCTGAATTTTAAAAATATACAAGTGGAAATGAGAATTCAAAGGAGACTAAGACAATGCATCTGACAGATGGGAGAGAAACCAGGAGAGTGTGCAGACATGACAGGCGAAGGAAAAAGAAGATCCAGGAAAGAGAGTGGCCCACGCTGTCAGATGTTACTCAGATGTCAAGAAGACAAGGAAGGAAAATGTTCACTAGATGCAGAGGAAGAAGAGAGCTGATCAGTTTATTTTTAGTATCTTCCATACTGTAAATCCAGGTTTCAGTGGTTTGAAGAATGGATATGAAATTACAAAGTATAGATAATAAATACAGAAAATTCTACTAAAAAGTTTGACTGTACATAGACCAATAGAATAGAATAGAGAACTCAGAATTGGACCCACAAATGCATGACCAACTAATCTTTGACAAAGCAGGAAAGAGTATCCAATGGAAAAAACACAGCCTCTTTAACAGATGGTGCTGGGAAAACTGGACAGCAACATGCAGAAGAATGAAACTAGATCATTTTCTCACACCATACACAAAAATAAACTCAAAATGGATAAAGAACCTGAATGTGAGACAGGAAACCATCAAAACCCTAAAGGACAAAGCAGGAAACAACCTCCTTGACCTCCACTGCAGCAATTTCTTACTTGACACATCCCCAAAGGCAAGGGAATCAAGAGCAAAAATGAACTATTGGGACCTCATCAAGATAAAAAAACTTCTACATGGCAAGGGAAACAATCAATAAAACTAACAGGCAACTGACAGAATGGGAAAAGATAGTTGCAAATGACCTATCAGATAAAGGGTTAATATCCAGAATATATAAGGAACTCATCAAACTACACGCCCGAAACACAAACAACCCAGTGAAGAAATGGGCAGAAGATATGAACAGACACTTCTCCAAAGAGGACATCCAGATGGCCAACAGACACATGAAACGATGTTCAGCATCCCTCCTCATCAGGGAAATACAAATCAAAACCACCCTGAGAAACTATCTCACGCCAGTCAGAGTGGCTAAAATGAGCAAATCAGAGAACTCTAGATGCTGGCGAGAATGTGGAAAAACGGGCACCCTCCTACACTGTTGGTGAGAATGTAAACTGGTGCAGCACCTCTGGAAAACAGTGTGGAGGTTCCTCAAAAAATTAACAGTAGAACTCCCCTATGACCCAGCAATAGCACTGCTAGGAATTTACCCAAGGGATACAGGAGTGCTGATGCATAGGGGCACATGTACCCCAATGTTCATAGCAGCACTCTCAACAATAGCCAAATCATGGAAAGAGCCTAAGTGTCCATCAACAGACAAATGGATCAAGAATATGTGGTTTATCTATACGATGGAATACTACATGGCAATGAGAAAGAATGAAATCTGACCATGTGTAGCAACATGGATGGAACTTGAGGGTTTTATGCTGAGCAAAATAAATCTGGCAGAGAAAGACAGATACCATATATAGGTGGATTAGGAGGAACCTAACGGAGGACCATGGGGGAGAAGAAGAGGAAAAATAGTTGGGGAGAGGGAGGGAGGCAAACTATGAGAGACTCTTGAATCCTGAGAACAAACTGAGGGCTAATGGGAGTGGGGGAGGGGGAAGGAGGGTGATGGGCATGGAGGAGGGCACTTGTTGGGATGAGCACTGGGTGTTATATGTAAACCAACTTGACAATAAACTATGAAGGGGAAAAAAAGAAGTTTGGCTGTGACAGGAGAAGAGAGAGTCATCGCTGACAGAGACACAGAGTTTTTAATATGTGAAAGCCTCGAGATTTTTAAAATTCTCCTAATAAGGTGCCATGTTATTATTATTTCATATATCTTATTACTCCATAAGCATATTCAGTAATACATAACTATGATATTCATTACTGAAATTAGTTAAAATTAAGAAGAATCAAAACCTTCTTCCTCCTGCAGACTTAAGGTTAACTCTTTACTCAGCACTTACAACACATGACTTCAATATCTATAGTGTTTGGGAATCAGCTGAAATTCCCCAAATCCCCATAACTGAAATTTATTAAGTCAAATAATGCTTATGCTTCTCCATCTTCTGTATTTCTTTCTACCTTCTTCCCTCTTTATTTCCTCTTTCTCTTTTCCTGTATCTTTTATTTTTTCATGTGGAAAAGTTCTTAATTGTAGGTACTTCAAATTCTATTTTTCAGTTAAATATTTCTGACAGTGTTAAAGGTAGTGTTAGGTGCTCTGAGAGATAAAGTATGAGTGTGATATTATACTGTTCCTTATCATTAGTAACTGCGATATTGTCACTTATAAGAAAAATATGTTTGGTCATCTGAATAACCAAACATGTATTTTTCAAATTAATATGATCTTTGTCCAGTTTCTGACTCACAGCTCCTGAAGCCCTTGGAATTCCTTAAGTGTTGAGAGTGAAAAAGGTGTCTTCTGTTACGTTAATGAAATGCCCTTTGGTGCACCTAGTGATGGGGCTGGTGGCCAGTGGAATCAGCCACTGATTAGAGAACTGGGGGAGATGAGAAGGGGCTAGAGATTGAGTTCAATCACCAATGGCCAATGATGTAATCAATCGTGCCTATGTAATAAAACCGTCATAAAAACCCAAGGGGACACAGTTCTGAGAGCCCCCAGGTTGGGGAACACATGCAGGTACTGGAGAACGGCATGCCTGCTACACACTGTTTACCTGCATCTCTTCCTTCAGGCTGTTCCCGAGTTTTATTATCAACCTTCTATAACAGACCTGCCATCTTGTAAGTAAACAGCTTTCTTGAGTTAGGCGAGCCTCTCTAACTAATTAAGCCCAGAAGGGGGATATGGGAGCCTCCAATCTGTAGCCTCTCAGAAGCACAGGTAGCAGCCTAAGCTTAGACTGGCTACTGGCATCTGAAGGGTGGGGACAGTCCTGTGGGACTGAACCCATAACATGGAATCTGATGCCATTTCTGGGTAGACAGTGTCAGAATTGAATTGAGTTCTGGACACCCAGCTAGTGTCTCAGAATTGCTTGGTGGTGTGGAGAAACCCCTGACACACCCGTTAGAACTGGTGAGCAGAACACTTAGTATGTAAAATTCACTGCGATCCTGGAGAAAGTCAGGCAATAAATGGGCCTAAAAAATAAGTCATACTGTCTTTATTCCCCAAAAATGTTAACTTTGGGTATCTATTATTTGCCAAACTACATAAATGCTGAAAATTTAAAACCTAAGTAAGGCATAATCCCTGCTTTATCAAGGAACTTGCTTCTCATTACTTCTGATATGTGGAGTAAAGAAAAGATTAAGACATAGAGTTGATATTAGAAATGAGCATAGGACTTTCTGAAGGTACTGAGAAAAACGCCACAAACATAGTTTAAATTTCCCAAGAAGAGAGGAAAAAAATCCTTTCCAGTATGGTTCCTTAAAATAAAAGCAAAAAATTAAAACTTTCAAACCATGAGCTTTTACTTGTCTAATTTACCAAATTACCAAATATGCCTAAATAACTCCTCCTGTTCTCTAATATCTGTTAACCAGTTCCTAAGAAAACAAAGTGCATAACTTGCAGAGAAAAAAAAAATACTAAAACTGGAAAATCAAAGCCTTTAAGAAAAAAATAAATTGTCCATTTTCACTTGTTTGGAATGCCAGGACCCTTAGTGCATACTATTATTATTTTGTTTTTGTTGCTGTTGTTATTTATAAATCTACAGTTATACCCTACCGAGTACACCGAGTACATCAGAGAGCATTTATTGTAAACATGGTGATGGAGATAGATGACAGAGCTATCATATATACATAGAGAGACTATGGTAGGAATAAATTAAGGTTTACAGTGCAGTAAGTGAACCAAGTCCAACACCAATAAAACCAATTAGTTTATAGTGCAGGACAATATAATTGTTAAATTGTGCAGTGCATACCCTAAATCAGGAATGGCAAATTTCCAGCTCATGTGCCACCACCTGGCCCTGCCTTCTCCATGTTGATGTTTGCAGCCAATGCTAGGTCTTATTCCCATGGGGTTCAGAAGTGGCCTCAATAATCCCTGATAGAATCCCTCCAGGCAGTCATTTCCCAACAATTGCAGCTGGTATTCATAAGGAAATCTACTGGCCATCTCCGCTATAAGGGTTTATAAAGAAAACAGTAAGTTAGCCTAGAATGGATGGCAATTCCAGTCCTCCCACCTGTGAGTGAAAGCATAGAGGGAGGAATGACAAGAGCAGAGTATAAATAAAGGGGGCTTAACCGTCAGCACTGAGCCCACACGACAGGGAGCAAGAGCTGGGAAAGCCATCAACATGGCAGAATCCAAACTCAAGGCAAAGGGGTGGGTTAATTCATCCCACAATACTGATTTAGTGCCTGCCACTCACCAGGCAGAAGTCCCAATTTCGCTCTTAAGAAATTGTGGAGGGGAAAAGAAAAGCTGTAGAACGTGTGTAAGCCAGTTAATTAACTTCCCTGGGTCTCCATAAAATTGGGCAGCCATATCAGTCTAAGACTGCTGTAATGAAGTATCACGAACTGGGTGGCTTAAAACAATACAAATTTATTGTCTCACAGTTCTGGACACTGGAAGTCTGAAATTGAGGTGTCAGCAGAGAGCCATGCCCACCTGACATCCTTCTCTGCCCCTTTCTGGCTTCTAATCGTTTGCTGGTAATCTTGGGCATTCCTTGGCTTGCAGCTGCATAAGTCCAATCTCTGCCTTTGTCGTCATCACATGGCATTCTCCAGGGTGTCTCTGTCTTCACTTGATCATCTTACTGGCTTATAAAGACACCAGTCATACTGGCATAGGAGCTCTCCCTAATCTAGTGTGACCTCATCTTCACTAATTAAAACTGCTGTAATCCTGTTTCTAAATAAGGTCACATTTGGAGGTACTGAGGGTTAGGACTTCAAAAATTCATTCTGTAACAGCAGCAAACCTAGAAACCTCTTAACTCTTGCCATTTTATTTTTTTTTAATGTTTTATTTATTTCTAGGAGAGAGAGCGAGAGACAGTGTGAGCAGGGGAGGGTCAGAGAGAGAGGGAGTCACAGACTCTGAAACAGGCTCCAGGCTCTGAGCTGGCAGTCAGCACAGAGCCCGACGCGGGGCTTGAACCCACGAACCGCGAGATCATGACCTAAGCGAAAGTCGGACGCTTAACCGACTAAGCCACCCAGGCACCCCTAATTCTTGCCATTTTAAACACTCGAAACAAAAAAAATGGTGACTGTACATTTTAAAAAGTGTCAGCCATTAGTGATTGTCAGGCTCTGCCAAACCCCCTTCGGAACCATGTAGTCACCACCTTCTGAAATAAAGATGTTCTCTTTAATTCCTCCTGCTAATGTACGAAAACCTACCCACTTGTAACAATTCTGCAGTGTGAGCTTGCAGGTGACAGCCTTTAAGATATTTATTTCACAGCTGAGCACCCTCACACCCTGTGATCTTTCATCCTGACACCATGAGGGTCACTTTAGGACTCCAAGTGGTCTTACTTTCTTAAACTGTGACCTTAGTACAGGCACAATACCCGGAAATATGCAGGCTACCCTAGAACGAACACCTCCCTAGTTGAGCAACTGAGGCATTGGCTCTCTCGTCACTGACTCATACTTTGCCTCACCATCAAGTCTTGTTCGTGTGTTCTGCCACTTAAAGTCTCCCTCATCCTGAATCCATGCAGTTGGCTGACCTTTTAGATCACTGGGATAACATGGATGAGAATGAAAGCCAACTACCAATCAGAGTGGAGAATCATCCAAAGGGTTTTCATCACCCCTCCACTCAAGGGACATGACCCAGCGTCAGAACAGGCAGAGAAGAGAAAGCTTTGGCTTGCCATTCACATGAGACCAAGAGAAAACTGAGGGCAGAAAGGAAAGCTTAGTATTTGCAGAGTTCCAAGAGGGAAAGTGAAGATGTGGGAGCTTTAGGATGGAAAACAGAGACATAAGCAGGAGGGAGGGGAGGGAAAGGGCCTAGAGAAAGTTGTGGGAATCCACCCACTGCTCTCTGCTGGCATGGGAAATGTCCTTGTGGGGACACTGCAAAAGTCTAGTGCCTGTGCAGCATGACAGATTCAAGGGGCACAACACCCATCCTCGAACTCCTTAATCCGGATTTATCACTAGTGACCTCAAATAAACTGTCACTTGAAACTTCTTCAAGCTCCATTTGTAGATTACCTAAGTAGAAACGAAGACCAAAGCAGAAGCAGGAAGGTAAAGAGAATCTAATCACCCCCAAGCTGAGCACCGCGTCTGGTCCATTGTGCAAATCAGAGATAGTATCAGAATCAAAGGGACCCACCCAGAAACAACAAGTAAGCTATACCACAATCCAGGACTCCATTTTCCTGGGTACACAAACTGTATTCTATATTCCTACATTACTTCCACAAGGTGAATGAGTCTTCACCTCCCATTTTTTTATTGGCGTATATCACTTACCACTCCACAGACCCCACTCCAGCCCGAAAGCCAGCGTCAGGAAGGAGGTGCAGCAGGCTGGTGGTGGTTCCCATCACCTCTCTCACGTCAAACTCCTGTAACACAATAAGCCCACTCCCCGACATCCCACTTCTCACAGTTAGCATGTTTAAGTAAAGGAGATGTGATATAGACATGATTTAAAATAAAACAAAAAGAAAACTGATAACAAATAGATGGGAATTTTTATTGATAGACCATGATTTCCTACTGAATACATAATAGAATACAATTAATAATAGCGTAACATTCTAACATTTAAAATTTAAACCTTTAGAATCACTTTGATCAACATATAATGCTTTAACTTCTGGAAAATAATGTTTTCTTTCAAAAGTATTCTTCTCATATGCAAAAGAACATATTAAAATAGGGGTTTATGAATAAAACTGTATAAGTTTCCTGTGTAGAAAACAGTCCTGTGGGCTCTACCACATCAGTTGCACTCTACTAAAAATCCAAAACAGAAAGTCTTGAAGGGCCAAAATAGAGCCACATTCTACTGAAGCTACCAAAGATAAATCTTAAAGATCTATAAATGGAACATGACACCACCCTCTACCATTAATTGAATACAATAGGCAGAAAAATGATAAATCGTAGCCTCATGAAAACATGAGATAAAATTATTCTTAAAACATGAAACAACGTGTGTGTTAATATCACTCATCCCTACTCCAAAGATACCCACATATCAATGTGTAAGTGTCCTTTGAAAGGAAAAGCTCAGAAATCATCTATATAATATCTATTTTCCTGGGTTACAATAACTGAAATGAAAACAGCATTTTATGGAATGATGCAATGTGGCACTGTCTTTTGATGAGGCATACAAAAACACAACTCACAGCCTAGAAATAGTTTTGAAACAAGCCTACTCTCACCAATACATTTACTTAAAAGTATATATTTCCTGGGGTACCTGGCTGGCTCAGTTGGTACAGCATGTAACTCTTGATCTCAAGGTCATGAGTTCAAGTCCCATGTAGGGGTTAGAGATTTCTTTAAAAAAAAAATAAAGTTTCTTTAAAAAAATGTATATTTACTGCTTAGTTTCTGGAAGAAAGTAGGATAAATGTCCTGTATTTAAAGTAGTGATAAAGTAGTGATAAAAATAATTGTACCTCAAACTACTCCCAACATAAGATAGTAACATAAATAGCATCTGAATACATGCTATGAAAATTTTAAGCCCTTAAAAGTGCTATGCTTTATTGGAGCTTGAAAACAAAAAAAAAAAATGAGGAATATACTCTTCTGTCTAACAGAAGCCTCTAAGGAGGGTAGAATAGACTCTGAAGCTGACCCAAGAGCAAGTCCCCTTACTATAAGTGCTTCAGACTTCTACGTCCAAGAAAATGATGCCTCCGAGAATATATAGTGGCATCTGGACCCAGGGCAGCCACTTGGCAAATTCAAATTAAGTACTGTCTTTATGTTAAGAAAGGAGGTATTTACAACATATTTCTATAAAAATTGATATTAAACTTCAATAAAGCAAATGAGAAAAAAGTAAGGCCATTACAAAAAACTCCAGATTATATGCCAGCAGGCTAATAAAGCAGCTCATTCTAAAAAAAAAAATAGCTTGACCAAAAAAAAAAAAAAAGGTAGCTCCAATTTTCTTTAAATATCATAGGATAACCAGAAATGTTGACTTAAATAATTGAATTATATCAAATACAATTGGTATTATATTGTCAGACTCTTTAAAGCTATATTTGACGTAAAAAGAATTAGGGTTAAATGTAATTTCTAAAAAATAACTATACCCAGGCTCAAAAGAGTGGGAGCAGGGAGAATTATGCTATCTACAACTCTGACAATCCCCACAGGTAGGATATGATATTACATATTTAAATAACAAGTTGTTAGGTAATAGATGTACATCTGGATTTTATATAAGCACAACCCTCCTCAGATTACACTATGCCCACAGTACTAAACCAAATATACTGTTGTTAAAGTATTTTGAAAAAGATAAAGTATAATAGAACAAAACAGTTAAAAAAAAAAAAAAGCATTTTGTTGACCAGGCATTTTTTTCTGAACTCATAGAACAAACAAATTATTAGTTGCCTTCATTTCTTTTTTAGAATTATAACTGAAGGTAGCAGAATGGTAAAACCCAATATAAAAGTATTTTTCTTTCTTTGAATTGTGTGGCTAGTAGTTACCCAGCCTCTGGAACCACTGGCCAGTCAAGACTGAAAGTGACCTATGCCAGTGTCTTAATAAGGTTCCCCCTCAGTGAAAGAGAAGGGGCGATTTTAAATTTGTTCATATCAGGAAGTGAAATTGACAGCATTCTAAATGGAAGAATCTCACCATAAGCAAACTTAAAGGTAAAATGAGGTTTTTTTTTTAAGATTATTATTCATAGCATAGGAAGAAAAGAAAACAGTCTATACTATCAATTATTACTACTACAGGGCCTCCTTTTCCCTTACGTCTGTGGCTTTTTAATCACTTTTAACCCAACCTCCCCCCTCCCCACCCCGCGTGTAACAAAGTCAGCTCTCTAAAACAGAGATGAAGGAGGATGGAGACAAGGCATTACCACAGCCCCACACACCATGAATCACAGCTGACTTTCTCCTCCTCCTCCTCACTCTCCTCCTTCACTTTTAATAAATTTATAATAAAAAGAGAATGCATTACAAGAACAGTTACAAAATGACGTTTTAATCTGAAAATCTGAAGTACTTCACAAAAAAGTATTCGAGTTCTAGTTTTTAAATGAGGAAGTACGGCCTAAAAAAGACACATGCTGTCTTCCACTGGCCTTTCCATTCTAGTGTTTCCCACTGTACTGTACTAGAAGTTCCGTATAAATTATTTACTGAAGAATATAATAAGGTCCTGCTGGTCAGTATAAGGGTCCCTGGGCGAGGCAAGGGAGGAGAACATCCTTGGCCAATACCCTCCCTGAATCTCTTCAGAAGATACTGTCATCTTTAAAGATGTCCCAGGATATAAAGACAGAAAACACCATACAGGAAGGCCTAAACATAGTAAGTGTCTTTTTTAGATCAGTCTGTTTCAAAGGTGTAACAGAACTACAAGCTTTTATCCACTTATAAGTATATACACGAAGATTATTTACTTAATATTTAATTCTCCCTCTCCATAGACTGCTCTCTGAGGATCTGTTTTCTACACATAGGTTTCAAGCTTGAAAACACTGATTTTAGTAACTCCTACCTTTGTATCCAAAATATCCAAAAGCAATACATGAACATCCACTCCACTATAATTTCTTAAACACCCACTACAATTTCTTAAAATTCACTGAGATAAAAAAAATTTGAAAATTAACTTTAAAGNATGGAAAAAAAGAAAGGAAGAAGAAAGGAAAGTAAAAGAAGGAAGCGAGAAAGGAGAAAAAGGAGGGAGGTGGAAGATGGAAGGAAAGGAATTATTCTTTAAAATTTTCACCCAGATAAATGAATATTATCTTTCAGAATACAGGAGAATCAATTATCCAGGTGCTCAAAGTTCAGAAATCTTAAAGAGTCACACAAGCATTAGATGTCACCAGACAGCTGGCCATCTGACACTCAGACACCTGAGTCTAGAAGAGCTTCTACAGTACCCTGGGCAACACCCAACCAGACTTGAGGGTCAGCAGTCACGTTCACCTCTCTTGGTCCCTGTCAAGCCCCAGCTTCTTTCCCTGACCACAGGGAGGCCAGCCCGCTGCATCTCATCTGGGCTCTTGTACTACCCTGGCTAATACAGTACTAACAAAGCTGTGTCTTCTGGTCTAGGATCTTCTAGTCTAGATCACGTAGGGCACATATTGCTGTGCCCTCTGACTCTCATCCCTGAAAGAGACCCAGTGTGGGGGGCTTAGGAAGTGAGAGGGAGGGCAGCGCACCCTTGGAGCAGTTTTCTGTACACTCCTCAAGCTCTGAAGCAGACTGCAAAGCTCAGGAAAACACATTCCATGTCTCCTTCTCTCCAGAAGAAAAACAGGAAGGTTAAAGGTTGAGGGATGAGATTACAATTGGAGTGAAAAAACATCACTTCACTTAAAAAAAATTCTGCCCCCCTACATTTTAAAAAGAAAGAAGTGAATATTCAATCACAAAGGATATACTGGGACCACTAGGTGTGGGGTGGGCAGAGGGCAGAGTGGATGCTAGAAGGGAACAGAGCAAGCTCCTCCTTCTGGCTGTTTTCTCCTAGTTTCCAGATATCCGCCTGTAATGCAAAAACCAACACTGGTCTCTAATAATGCTTAAGAACCTAGCATTTCTTCTAGAAAATCAAAGGAATAATCTAAAATAACACATTTATTCTGGAGAAGACAACACCTCCATGAAAAACTCCTTAACGATTTTTCATTGCGCACAACTGCAGTAACTCTGATTTTTTGTTCTACACAGAAGTCACATGAAGACATCTGTGCAGCTGTATGTACTAGGACCTAACTGTACACCATTCCCAACAACCCCATAAAAAGAAAAAAATTATTTTTCAAAAATAGTCAGAAGCAATGCTCGGTCATGAAAACAAGACAATCACGTGTGACTGGAAATGTCAATGTTACATGGAGTCTTTAAAAACCAAATCATGGCCAACGGTGCAAACAAAACAGAAGCGTGAGACAGAGCACGAAAACTACTGAAGGGCGACAAAGGGAGGGCGCAGCTCCGTTCTCACAAGGACCGCATCCGCCAATGTCCCCACAGAGGTCACAAGAAGACAGCTTCGCTTCAGAGTTGTAACTCCTCACCGCTCGTCTCCCTGTGCAGAGGCAGACATCAGTTTACACAGGTCCCTAATATAGAAGCATTTACTCTGCCAAAACTTAAGAGCACTTCGATACACTGTTCTGAGTTTTCCATTCTTTGCATAATTTTGTTTTTCGCTACAAGAAACAACTGAAATGCTAAGGAGGGTCCCAAAGCGCTAACCAAATCCAAGAGAGAAACAATGCCTTCCATGCACTGTGTCCACCACGAGCAGCTGGCTGACCCGGAGAGAGAAAACAGACTGCAGCTGCACATCGTGATCCCAAGCATACTTGACTCTCTTACTGGAACAGGAAAGACTTTAAACTGAGGATTGTTTAACCTCCTTGAGAGTTTATTTTAGGGTGTCATTTTCTATACATATAAGCAAAGCTCTAACCATTAGGACAACTGAAAAGAGATTTACCATGGGCTTCATTAAAATACAAACAGATGAAGAGAAACCTGCCTAGGTAATGCATTTCAATGTGTTAAAATATTGAGCTTAGAGGGGCACCTAGTACAGGCCGTTAAGCGTCCAACTTTGGCTCAGGTCATGATCTCACTGCTGGTGAGTTCCATCCCTGGGTTGGGACTACTCAGAGCCTGAAGCCTGCTTTGGATTCTGTGTCTCCCTATCTGACCCTTCCCTGTTGGCTCTCTCTCTCTCTCTCTCTCTCTCTCTCTCTCTGAAAAATAAATAAACATTAAAAAATTTTTTTAATAAATAAATAAAATGTTGAGCTTAGGGGCGCTTGCCTGGCTCAGTTGGTAGAGCATGTGACCCTTGATCTTGGAGNTTCAATGGATTTATTTTTAGACAATTGAAAATGTTGTAAGGCAGACTTTTGAAGCCCATGGCAATTATTTTCCTCATGTTCACTTGAGAGAAACACCATGGAATTAAGGAGCAAAATTAAACCATTTCTTAGATTTAGAAGAGTTCTTTATTTATATATATATAATATTTCAATATATTTAGATG